>NC_091858.1:22590457-22893488 GCF_037783145.1 Equus przewalskii | reverse complement strand
AACAAGGAAGAGAGTAAATATTTTAGGCTTTATGGGTCCAAAGGCAAAATCAAGGATGTTATATGAGTACTTATGTAACCATTTAAAAATATAGAAACAATTCTTAGCTCATGAGCTAACCAAAAACAGGCAGAGGGCTGCATGTGAGCAATAAGCCATAGTTTGCCCAGTCCTATTTCCCTTTAGGAGGGAGTATTATATGTGATCTTTTAAACATAGCGATGTTGGGATGAAAAATAAACTCACAGTCTTGCCAAGAAAATATTTGTTTTGGCGTAAGATATAGTAGTTCATTTCATTCTTTTTGATTTTCTGTGTTCTGACTTTTAAGACCTGTAATTTTAAAACATAAATTCCCACCCAGTAATGTTATTTTTTCAAAAACAGGTTTACTTGTATCCTGAAAGACAGTGTTACAGAAACACTGCCAATGGTGAATATGACAGGAGCAATTTCTGGATATTCTTTCAAGCAATGTTCGCACCAAATAAGTGGTAAGATGTCTTGCTAGAGTTAATAGATACTAGTTATTGTGATGTATACATATAGTTACATCAGATATAGTTTTATGGCTATAAAACAAAATCCTGCTATATGGAAATCGTCTCAATGAAGTTCTTTCAGTTTACAGTCAGAAGTAGCATTTTTCATGTAGTTCATTAAAATTTATCTCATAGAAGGACATATCTTACTACATCACTTCTCATCATTTATTTATTTCCTTTCTCTTTCTCAGCTTAAAGTTTTATATGAAAGTCCTTGAACATGATAACTCAAAGGAAGCATCTCTAAAAGTTGAGATGATGCTTGTCTTAATAGTGAAAGAGGCACTTGAGTAGGTTAATTAACGAATCGATCAATCGGGGGAGGTAAGGAGACAAGAGAGGCCAGGCCAGGAAATTGAAACAGGAATTTACAGGTCTACTATTGTTGCAGTATACGAAAGATATTGACATTCTCTTACTCCTTACACGTGAGAGTAGGAATTAAGCAGATTAAAATAAAAATAAAAGGCTTCCAAGGGAAAGCGTGTAAAAGAGTGGAAAAGTAAGTCAGGAGGGATGGTTGCTAAGGTAGGACTCTTGCAGTTGCTCATGGAGTCTGGAAGATAACCAAATTTTCCACTTTTATTTCCAGCTTGCAACAAAAATATTTATGTGGATGTAGACATGAAGGGCTTGAACTATAATAGCTCTATTGCCAAGAATGCTCAGGAATGCCAGGAGAGATGCACGAATGACATGCACTGTCACTTTTTTACATATGCAACGAGGTGGTTTCCAAGTGTAGAGCATCGGTAAGTGAGCTGTAGACTGAGCCCAAAGACGTTAGACTATCTGATGGAGAACAAAATGGAGGTTCATTAAAGTCTTTTTCAGCAACTTGATGCCAAAGTTTATTTTTAACCCCTACAAGACATTTCTGTAATAAATATTTACAGTTTTCTTGATGGAAATTGCATTTAAAGCCCAATTTGGATGCATATCATTTACGGTAAGGAGTTTGTCTTTTAGTGACAGTTATAAAAAAATATGTATATGCTTAACCCATCTCCTAGCTAATTTAAAAAGTGCCAAATTTTTAAATTGGCTATTTTGAGACACATGCAATTGGTCTGACTGTGCCGTTCCCAGCCTAAATGATGTTACAATCTGACTCTAGATCAAAAAGAAAAACCTGCTCAGATATCTCCCCAAAATTTTTCCTTACCTAAGACAAAATAACGGAAGTTTATGTGAAGTGTTTTAGTCTCTCCCATACCAGATTTTGAAATATTCCAGGGGTAAATCTATTGTATAAGAATTAAAAAATGATCTGATCTACAATGGTTAACATGTTCTCTTTAAAAAAATTTTTTTAGGGAAAAATATCATTAACTTTTATATTTAGAAATTGTTAGAGATATTCTAGATTTGTATGGTAAACTACAGTTATCTGGAATGAAAAAAGAGAAATAAGTTCAAACGACTAGTATTTGGATTTTCACTTTGGATTTTAATGTTCTGCTCTCCACAGTCACAGAAAGGAGATGAGTGGAAAGAAAATAAAGCATCAAATATTTATTTCAAAAACAACCATGATAAAACAAACTCTCAAATCAATAATTAAAATTTTATGCTTAGTTTTCAAGCTTTTTAGTCTTTAGCTCAGCTCAAACCACATCTTTTTAAATATTTTATGTCTAAGACTTAATGCGATGTGCACAAGAAGCCAGGAGATTGGGCGTTGTTATGCAATACAAAAAAGTTAGAATGCTAAAATTGAGAGGGGCTTGAGAAGTCATTAATTCCTGCACCCCTACTCCTCATGTCACCATCCCTCTTAAACTGTCATTTTACTGATGAAAAATAAACTTACAAAATTCACAGGACCATGAGGTCCTGGCAGAGTCAAATCCAGCTATCTAGCCTCTCAGATCAACTCTTGTCAGAGTAATTCCTTAGCTATCATGCCCAAGCAGTCTCTCAATGGGTATTTCTCATCAACTTATGCTTTTTCCTACTTGTCTTTGGAAGAATAATGTATTTTTCCATTTTTATTTTTATTCAGTAACATTTGTCTGCTGAAGTATACCCAAACAGGGACACCAACCAGAATAACGAAGCTCAGCGAAGTGGTGTCTGGCTTTTCACTGAAATCCTGTGCCCTTTCTAATCTAGGTAACTATTATTTTCTTAAGGAGGTAGTTTAACCATTAAATAATAGGTGCTGATGATATGTACGATGGGCCTACCTTAGCATACCAATTATGCTCACTGATGAAATGAACCCAACAGTCTTTTACTGTCTTTGCGTGAAAAATTCCATTGTGTCCTGCATAATTAGAGCTTGTATTTGAATTAAAAGTTTAAAATAATCACTTCTGTTTTTCTAAATTACAAAAAATTTTTTTTAAGATCTTGGAGTAAGCAAACTTTTTATTTTTTATTATTAGGACTTTATTTCTTGAGAGTAGTTTTAGGTTCATAGCAAGACTGAAGGGAAGGTACAGAGATTTCCCATATGCCCCCTGCCCCCACACATGCATAGCATCCCCCATTATCAACCTCCCCCACCGGAGTGGGACATTTGTTACAACTGATGAACTTACGTTGATACATCGTAATCACCCAAAGTCTGTAGTTTACGTTATGATTCACTCTTGGGTTGCACGCTCTATGGGTTTGGGCAAATGTGTAATGACATGTGTCCGTCATTGTAATACCATACAGAGTATTTTCATTGCCTTAAAAGTCCTGTTTGCCCTGCCTATTCATCCCTCCTTCACCCCCCAATAAACTTCTTTGTATGGAATTTACAAATACCATGACTGGGATCTTACTGTTTGTGAATTGATTTCCTAAACATTGTTTCTTCTGTTGTCCAGCTTGTATTAGGGACATTTTCCCTAGTACGGTGTTTGCAGACAGTAACATTGACAGTGTCGTGGCTCCAGATGTCTTTGTCTGTCGCCGCATTTGTACTCACCATCCCAACTGTTTGTTTTTTACCTTCTTTTCTCAAGAGTGGCCTAAAGAGTCCGAAAGGTAAGGAGTTAAGATTAAGAGTAATGTGTTATCTTTTAAAACTGATCAAAATCCATCATTAAAACTTACGAGCAACTACAAGTTTAATCTAAATGTCTGTATAGGATAGATAAAAGTTGCGAAGAATTCCCCCCTTCTCTGTTTCCATTCCCCACCTACAGACCACAAATGCAATGTTACCAAGGACTCTTGGTTTTCTTTCGCTTAAGGAGGTCTCTCCCTTCAGCAAAGGGAGAGTTGCCTGGTTCTGAATGAAAGGAAGAGAAGAGATGGTCTTTGAGAGGCAACTTAGTGTAATGCCTGGTTTAAGATAATTGAACCTAGGGGCTTGCCCAGTGGCCTAGTGGTAAAGTTCACATGTTCCACTTTGGTGGCCTGGGGTTTGCAGGTTCAGATCCCGGGTGCAGATTTATACATGGTTCATCCAGCCATGCTGTGGCAGCGTCCTACATAAAAAATAGAGGAAGATCGGCAACAGATGTTAGCTCAGGGCCAGTCTTCCTTACCAAAAAAAATAACCAACCAAACAACCTGAACAAAAAAAATGATAATTGAACCTGGAACAGAAAGAGCTGGAAATACCAGTGATATATGAAATCCAAAGTGGAAAGAAGTTGAACTGAAGACCCACATCAATAGAATTGTGGGTGATAGTGGAGTGAGGTTTGAGAATTGAGACCCTGTTTCCCTACGGATGGATATTAACTCAGGAAACCTTAATAAAGTGTGGGAAATTTCTCTGATCATAAAAGGGACATTTGCTGGGGCTGCTGCCCCTCATTGACAAGGTTCACTAGGAAAAAAAAAATCTTAAGATTCAGTCTCCTTCGAAATCTGGATGGTATATATTATCTGAATCAGAATTCTCAAGGTCCTTGGCATTTGCTTGACTTGGCTGCCCATTATTGGGAGAATGTCCCCCAGAACAATCCAGCCAAGGGAAGCCCTGAGCTCCTTGTCCATCAGCAAGCCTGATTTTCCATCGACTGAGGCTGTAATTTCAGAAGCACTAGGTCTGTCGCATGAAAATATATCTGTTACTTTCATTTTCTCAACAAATTTAATATAACTTATTTGGTGCCTACTAATGAGGCACTGTTCTAAACACTGGGGGTATCATTAGTGAACTAAATAGATAAAAACCCTGCCTTACTTGGACCAGAGTGGAAGTGATAGAGATGCAATCAGATTGGGATATATTGTCAGTGTAGAGCCAATAAGATTTGCGGATCCACTGGATACCAGCTGTGAAGGAAAGAGTCGGGGATAGTACCAAGATTTTTGGCCCAAGGAATTGAAAGGAAGGAAATGCCAGTGACTGAGATGTGGAAGATTTCATAAGGGAAGAGATGCCTAGTAGACATCCAGAGAGAAATGTTGAATTGGCAATTGAAAAGAAAAGTCTCGAATTAAGAAGAGATTTACATACCATATCTATGCCTGGGTGTCACCAGCATGCAGCTGGTCATTAAAGGCACTGAAATTGGTGAGATCATCACAAGTTTGAATGCAGTCAGAGAAGAAAGAAAGTTCAAAGATTGAGACTTGAGGCATTATAAATTGGAAAAGTTATAAAGATGCCTTTGTGATGTGTTATTTTGTGTTAAGGACTGCTCTTTTTCTTTTTTATTCCTTTTATAAGATTCCCAATCCCTACCTATAGGAGGGGTAACACATTTTATCCTCAATATAGAGTGAGAGAAGAACATAAATTCTAAAAGCAAAGACTTGGCTTTTTAAATTTAAATTAATTAAAATTAAATAAAACTGAATATTCATTTCCTCAGCTGTATCGGCCACATTTCAAGTGCTTAACAGCTGCAGGTGGCTAGCGGCTATTGTGTTGGAAGGCATAGGCAATGGAATGTTTCCATCACTGCAGAAAATTCTGTTGGACAGCACTACTCTAGACTGTGATTTGGTGCTCATTGGGAAAAACTACTTCCTGCCAGGACGATGCTGCCCGGCTGTGGGGCGTGCGATGGGTTTCACTTGTCCCTGTCTAAGCCTGCTGCAATTCTGGAAAGCAGATTTCTAGGTAGCATGAAAATTCTAGAATCTTTGAGATAGGCTGAGAGTGTTGAAAGGAAGGAAATAAAGAAGGAAGATGCTAGGAACACTGACAACAGAGCAAGTTCAGAAAATTTTTATGGAGGTAGGTGCTTTAGTTTTGAAAATTTGTCTACCACCTATGGATCGTTGGGTCTGACTCTGATTTATGAAGAGAACTTTCAAAATGAGAAAATCTTCACTATGAAATGCCAACATGAGCTGACTTCTGTATGTGCCGTAAAAAATGTTGTTTTTCTTTGATATGTTTTATATGATATTATTTATGTTGCCCTTTTTTTACTGTTAGAAATCTTTGTCTCCTTAAAACATCTGTGAGTGGATTACCAAGTACACGCATTAAAAAGAACAAAGCTCTGTCTGGGTTCAGCCTACAGAGCTGCAGGCACAGCGTCCCAGGTAAGCAATGAGAGCATTTCTTCTGATTAATATCAAGAGATCAAGGAGATTGATGAGTTCTAAGGTGTTGTGTCTCATATCCGATATGTGATTTGCTGTGTAGTGTTCTGTCATCCTTCATTTTATCATGACACTGATTTCTTGGGAGAAGAACTGGACATTGTTGATATGAAAGGGCACGAAGCCTGCCAGAAAATGTGTACCGACACCAGCCGCTGCCAGTTTTTTACCTATTCTCCGCCTCATGAATCTTGCAACGGAGGGAAGTAAGACATAAAGGGTTATACAGATGCTCCTGTCCCATCTCTTTTGAAGGGCATTATGTTTATACCATTTTGTTTCCAACCTGCAGGGGTAAATGTTACTTAAAACTTTCTTCAAATGGATCTCCAACTAAAATTCTTTATGGGAGAGGAGGCATCTCTGGATATACATTACGGTTGTGTAAAATGGATAACGGTGAGTTTAATGTTACTTGAAAAAATACATCTGAAGGAGTTATTCTATGCTGAATACGTCACGACAAGAAAGCCAATAATAGCCACAGAGGGGACAAAATTAGTGAAATAATGAACTTTGATGCAATTTTCTGTTATTTTCACTCCTATCACCCAGGATGATCAGGTTTTAAAGGTAAATATTGGGCCTTGACTAAACTCTGCATTGCCTAGTATTAACTGAAGATGTATTTTAATTTTACACATTCATACATCTGGTATTTCATGGTGAGACTCAGGCTCAGCCAACACTTTTATGTCTTGCTATCAAGGCCCACTGTCTTTCTTATCATCCTTTATAACTGAAATATCAACCAGCATCTTAGTTAATCAAATTATTCATTTCCTTTCCATCGGCCATTACTTGATCTTTAGTTGAAACATAAATAATCATCATGTGTTTGACAATTATGTCTCTATTCAAGAAATACTCGAGTAGCTACTTCTCAGGGGTCTTCATTCTTTCAGATTCCCTGCAAGTGTTCTACATACTTATGAATACCACAAAAATTACGGTAAAACCTTATTACTTTGTAACAATGAGTGTGGTGCAGTGGAAATAAGTAGATTATCCAGATTAAACAAGACCTGTAATAACTTAAAAATTACAATAAAAATCAGATCAGTAGTATTTTCACCTCTGGCCAGTTTCTGGGCTTAGTAGCCAGAAATGGTTTGCAGGTGAGTGGAATCGTCTAAGGGATGGCATCCCCAACAGGAAAGAACTTTCCACACCCTCCTCCCTAAATTACCATCATGCCCTGTTATGACTTTAGTATTTCTTGATTTACATAAAACTGCACGTTTTTAGACTTTTATTGCTTAATGTCTGACATTATAATGCAATATAAATTAAGATGCAACTGAGATTTGATGAATAAAATAGAAGTGGTAATTATGCTTTGTAATAGTTTCGAAGTATGAAAATTTTTTGTGTCAGAATTATTTGCTCTGCTGGGAAGTTGAAGAAATCCTTAATTTGTGAAAACTTGTTTTGTAGAACTTATAATATTATATTGTGTTCAATACTAATATCCTAACTAGGAAACTATGCCTTCCTAGAGTTTAGAGGGGGCTCTGATGGAAATCTTTGGGTGGTTCAATCTTCTTTAAAACGTCAATCAATTAAATTGTGTCTCATACATTCTATGTTTTTCTCACAATAAATTTACCTAGGCAAGAACGAGTGTTTACACTAATTCTGCTGTCTTAGTTCTACTAAGCATTAGAGGGACACAGCAAGTTTTGTTGTTAACGATGTTGACATAGTTTAAAAAATAAGAACCAGCACTTAGGCCTTAAATTGCAGAATCCATTCTCCACTCTCCTTCCTTCGTTATGCTCTTCTCAGTTGAATTTATAGACTCTATAAAGATTGCAGAATACATCAGGTATAGATTGATAGTTGAGGCAGAAAATATAAGGGAAAATGAAATCTTCTACCTTTTTAGTGAAGCTTCTGAATTAAATGAAACTAGATAATTAGGTTTGGCTGTACTATATTAGATGAAATAATACCCCACTAGGAAAGGAAACATCTAACTGAGATGTTTATCATGTCTTGCACTGTCATTGGTCTACAATATAATTTAAGTTTCTTAAGATACAGAGCAATTGCCGTCAAAAGAAACATGCCTTAACACAAAACGTAGTGCTAGACGTACATATTTTCAATATTTTGTTTGAACTGGGAAACCAAATAAAATGAACATCCAGACCAATGACTCATTATTGAGTTGTTCATAACGTATTTTAGTTATTGCTTCCCTATTAATTTTCCTAAACTTTGCCATTATGCCACTTCCAAGCTTGCAATTACAAGAGCTTCCCAGTAATTCCAGAAAAGAGTCAAAATCTTCAAAAGGATCCTCTAAAACTAATCTCCATCTGATCCACTCTAAAGTAAGAGCTCTCTTCTCAGCATATCTAGGTTTTCATAAATACATCATGCTTGTTCCTACCTCAGCTTTCCACCAGCTGGTGTTTCCTTCAAATCTCCTTTCCCTGTCCTTTCCTTCTATTTGAATCTGCCTCAGTGTTACACAGTCATTTCCCGTTGAGGAAAGAAAGACTTAGAGAGGTTGTTGACATCTACAAAACTAGTGAATGACTCTAGGACGTGGCTTTTGAGCAGTGAATCTTCTGGTAACTTCACACTCCTCCTCTAGCAAAGGACCTGAAGCTTCCTTGATCCCCTGAGCATTGCTATCCTAAGTGTGATCTGGGTATAGCACATTGGCATCACCTGGTGATACCAAGCAATGCTCTGCTTGCCATGCTCTGAGCCAATTAATCACAACAAATTAGAGATCAAGAAAGGAGGTTTTAATTCGATTAGCCGGCATAATTGGGAAGATGACAGACTAATGTCTCAAAAAACCCCCATCTTCTGAAGATTACAGAATCTTGAGGTAGTTATATAGGGAAAATGGACAGTTAGGAGGGCGTTTCCTCCAGGCATGACGGACTTCAAGGTTTTCTATTGTTCGGTTCTTGTGTCAGCTGTGATGGATACTTTGTAGATGTGTTTACCACCTGTGGTCAGCCTGTTTCTGGAGAGAAACTCATAGAACAAAGTTTTAATTTATCAAGCTATCAGGGAGTACATACATAAGCAGAGGCCATAAATCAGGAGAGCATGTGAATTTTTTAGAGTACTTGCAGAGCAGCGGGTAGTCACACAGAGGAGGGACTGCGGCCGTTTAGTGTAACAAGATGGCCTCACTTTTGGTCACTTACACTGAGTTTGCTAGAAAGAATTTCAGGCCCTGCCCCAGACTGAATCAAAATCTGCATTTTAAAAAATAACCAGGTGATCCATATGCACATTAAAATATGAGAAGCACTTCTCTGGAATACTGTTGTCTATGAACACCTCACTCCCATTCTAGCTAGGCTACTTGGGCAAATTTGGCCAAGGCTTCCAACCAGGAGGGTGGGTTCTTGTGTTTGCCATTCCAGGAAGTAGAGATAGAATGGACTATCCCATCAGGTCAGCCAAGACAGAAAGAAACAAAGGGGTAAGTCTGCATCAAAGTCCTTGGAAAGCATCAAGCTTTGAGCCAAAGAACCCCACACTGTCAACAAGACCAAAGGGCAAAAGCAGTTCACAAACAGAAGAGCAGGCCAGGTTTGGATGCTGGTGGAGCAGGAGGGACTGGGACCAAAGGTTGGTCTGAGTGGGAGGGGATAGGGGAGAATTGGACAACGGCTACAAACTGAGTGGAAGACGCTCAACTTTTCTTTATAACAGTGGTTCTCAACCTTTAGCAGGGCTGATTACAACTGAAATCGCTAGACTCTACAGCCAGAGGTTCCCATTCACTGGGTCTGAGGAAGGGCTCAACAGTTTGTATTTCTAACCAATTTCCACTTGTTGCTGTTGGTCTGAGGGCCACACTTGACAACCCCTGCTTTAAAAGGACCATCAGGGTTATTGTTCCAGGGGGGATAAGACTGCCTCCTAGGACCAGATGAGGCATTATTTGGGGGCATGTGATTTCAAGGTGACTTACTCATTCAATTTTCATGTACATGTTTTGCTTTGTCAACTTGATTATAAAGTTTCTTCCAGTCAAGGTCATGGGAAATGATTGAGTCAAGGGAAGGTTTTCTTCCCGTTGTGCCTGAAGGAACACAACTACTGATTGCAAAAGAAGATTTAGGAAGCTACTCATTGCAATCCTTTTGTTGCAGCTTGTACAACCAAAATCAAGCCCAGAGTTGTTGGAGGAAGGGCGTCTGTTCCTGGTGAGTGGCCATGGCAGATAACTTTGCACATCATCTCACCCACCCAGAAACACCTGTGTGGAGGCTCCATCATTGGAAACCAGTGGATATTAACAGCTGCTCATTGTTTCGACGAGTCAGTACTAGTACTGTTTTTGCTCGTTCACCATGCTCACATATAGATTAAATCTATCACTAGTATTTTGGTAACATTTTTTAAATGTACATTATTCTATTGGCTAAATTAATTTTCTATCTTTAATGAAAAAAAACAAAAAGGGAAGAGCCGCTCGTGGTCTACTAGCATCCGAACGGGTGCAGGAACATGGCTGACTGCATACAATTCCACTTTCTCATTTAAATGTATATAGATCCCCAGGGGAGTTCTTGTTACTTCCTATGAGAGAACACCGTCTTCTGTGCATTGTCCTGGGCATTGGGTCCAGAACTAAACTCAAAGAGAATTTTTCATTCCCTGAATCTAATTTCCCATTCTGTCTCTCCCTTTCTCTCTCTCTCTTTCACCGTTTCCACACACAGAAGGAAGAGTTCATTACGCATCCTCAAATTGTATTCCCTACTTAGGTCAACTTTAATATTGGCCAAACATCAAAGCTCCATGGGGAGAGTATATGTACCCTAGGGAATTTTAGTTGGCCAAACTTCCTCTTTGCACTTCAGTATCCTCTGAGTTGTTTCCAGATACAGTTTTGTTGTGTGTATATACATTTTTTATCAGTATGCAGCATACTCACATTATAACTCGAAGATACATTTGAAGTCAATAGTCTCCTTTGCCTTTTACATATGGGAAAATGGAGTACCAGAAAGTCTAGGTGAATTTCTCAGGGTCACGGCCAATCAATGGCAGAGTTGAGACTAAAACCCAGAACTCTTCGTGTGTGTGTGTGTGAGTGTGTGTGTATGTGTTGGAGAGTGGATAGAGCATTTATTCATTTTTGTGTTTAACTATAAGGTAAACGCTAGCCCAGGCTCTTCTATATAGGAGAAATATATGACTGAAAAATCTTGGCATGAAATCACCTTCTTCCACCTAAAAGTCCATCACTGGCAGAAAATATTAGCTAGTATAGCCAGTTCAATAACAGTCTAGCTCTAATGTTTAGGAATTATTTGGTAAAGGAAATTTCTTTTCTTCTATTGTTTACTCCTTAGGGTAGAGTCACCTAAAATTTTGCGTGTCTATAGTGGCATTTTAAATCAATCAGAAATAAAAGAGGATACATCTTTCTTTGCGGTTCAAGAAATAATAATTCACGATCAATATGAAATAGCAGAAAGTGGGTATGATATCGCCTTGTTGAAACTGGGAACAACAATGAATTACACGGGTATGTAGAATTTTAAATGGAAAGTTTTCTACAGTGATGACCTAGACGTAATGTTTAACACTGCCAGATTCACGGCCTGACCCTGGCCATTGCTCCATGGTTGATATCATGGAAGGGGAGGGTTTGCAAAGCTAGTCTTTCAATCTAAGACTGACTTTCTTTGCTGATTATTGAACCCTATTTTGGGCTCTGGATGAAATGACAAGTTTTCTCCAGGCTTCATCAGATGAACAGAATGACAT
Organism: Equus przewalskii; assembly: GCF_037783145.1. Classification (NCBI taxonomy): domain Eukaryota; kingdom Metazoa; phylum Chordata; class Mammalia; order Perissodactyla; family Equidae; genus Equus; species Equus przewalskii. Next base: position 22,881,672 of record NC_091858.1, on the reverse strand, counting down.
AATTTTTGTAACACATTGGAATATTAAAGAGGATTTATACCTCCCTTTTAGGGACAAAAGGATTGCAGGTCACAGCAATTAAGCAACTCTTACACGGTCCCAGACCTGGCTAGAGAGATGGAGTTAGTGGGAAAGGCTGCGGCTGGTCTCGCTCTTGTGCCCTCATCCGGGAATGTGTTGAACGTATATCTGTTGAACATATAATGCTGAACATCAGGGATGAAAATGTTTGACAATGAGGCAAAACCGAATATAAATAGAGAATACAGTAAATAATGCAAAGTGAAAGAAGAGAGTCTCCTAGGAAAGAAGACATGTTTCGTTTCTGATAACTAAATTATGGTTTTTACAATTTAGATTCTCAACGACCCATATGCCTACCTTCCAAAGGAGATACAAACGTAATATATAGTGATTGCTGGGTGACTGGATGGGGGTACAGGAAATTAAGAGGTAAAAGATGATGTTTCTTTATATGCTTCATCCTAAAGAACACAGTTTAACCATAACCTTTTTTGCTATGTCAAGTCATACATCTAAAATGTAAGTAAAATAATAACATTATTCAATTGCAGAAAGTGTATTGATAAAGATGGAAAGAAAAAATTACCCAGATGAGGATAATATTGTGTCTGTTTGATTGGAAATTTTAAATGTGACGATCTCTTTAAAGATTAATTATTTTTAATGAAGTTTAATGTGAAACCTAGAACTTTTCAGTCAATGCCCTAGCCTGTTATTCAATTATTTTCTCTAGGAAGCCATTCCAGTTAGAGCTATAATTAATTTTGAACTTAAATAACATTAACAAAATGGTATTCACAATAATGGGCATAATGTCTTCTTTATACTCTGTAATTATAAAAGGTCTGAGGTAAACCTAATACTTTTTCTTCCTGGATTTTTATATAGGTGTGATTTTAATTTTAAATACATATATTCCTATTTAAATATCTATTTCTATTTCTATTATATATATGGTTATTCCATTAACAAACTAAAAAATTTTTCAGACAAGATACAAAATACTCTCCAGAAAGCCGAGATACCCTTGGTGACAAATGAAGAATGCCAGAGAAGATACAGAAGTCATAAAATTACTGATAAGATGATCTGTGCAGGCTATAAAGAAGGAGGGAAGGATGCTTGTAAGGTATGAGTGTTCTCAACCAACGGAATATATTTAAATTAGAATGTTTAATGCATTTGAAAAAGCAGTCTTCTGCCAAAGAGCAGGAACACAGTGTGTTAGTTTTCAAACTGAAGTTTATGAAAGGGCCAAGACGGAATTTTAGCGAAACCACTCAGAGGAAAATGTATTTAAGATGAGAAGCGTCTGAACTGATCTGTGTGCCTTTTCTTTTCTCCTCTCGTCTTAGGGAGATTCAGGGGGCCCCCTGTCCTGTAAACACAACGAGGTCTGGCACTTGGTGGGCATCACGAGTTGGGGTGAAGGCTGCGCTCACAGGGAACGGCCAGGTGTCTACACCAACGTGGTCAAGTATGTGGACTGGATTTTGGAGAAAACCCAAGCACCGTGAAAGAGTTCCCGGATGTCAGCTGTCTCCCTGAAGGACCAACCAGATTACTCTGGGAGAGGGTTTTGATTTCACTGAAGAAGACAACTGTGCCATCATTTTCCTCTACAGGTTACAATACTGAGACAGACCCAAGTTGAAGGCGCTTGGCATTTGCAACAAGACGCCAAAAGAAAACAAGCCACTGTTTTCAAAACTGCTGTTCCATGATCCTTATAGTTTGCTTTTCAGCATCCAGTCTCTTGCTTTTTGATCACACCTTTACTGAGCCAAAGAAACACTATAAGGTGATGCTTCTGAAGATTAAAATATAGCCAAATACATCAGAGAAGAATCGAGCAGTGGCACCAAAGGATCAGGTTGAACTGCTGAAAGAAACCACCGTAAAAAGATTTGCTAAATGAAAAATGGGAGCTGGAGAAAACGGAGACAAGGACGGTCACCACCAATTTGCGAGAATCTGCTCTCTGCCTGTATGAACACATCTCCTAGGAAAAGAAGAACGGGACTGCATTCAATGACAGGTTTTCAGAATAATCAGGAATTCTTGTCATTTCGACTTTGAATATTTTTTTTCAGATTAGTTTGAGTAGATACAAGCTCTGAGTGTGAATGTGGACTCCGGAATTTCTATACGGGAGAAGATTAAAGGCAGCAACTCATCTGGACGTGGTCCTTCAGGGAACTAGAATCTCAAAGATGTACTTGCCTAGAAAACTATTTGTGCAAAGATTGTATGTTTATTTGGCATGGTTTTGGGGTAGAGGAGGCTGATGGAGATGAAAAGAGCAAGCTAAAGCCTTTCTAGGACAGTCTGCCACTGCCAGTGTGGGTTTGAAAATCTACATTTATAGATAAATGTATTGGACAGAAATCAACATAAAGTACATCCATGCTACAGAGGAAAACAATTTGGGAACAAATGGATGATTATAGGAGAGTCTTAAGCATCTTCAAGGCAGCTCCCTGTTTCTGAAGTCCTGGAGTTTTCCTTTTCCCTACAGTGCAAATATTTACCTGGTTGTTGTTTCTGGTGTAGTGTAATAACTTAGAATTTGCATCGTCTCCACCAGTTTTCAATTTGTGTCAACACCTATATAATTTACCCAAGATGAAAAATATTTTTTGAGCACACTGAGCTGTGCAGCTTCAATGTGAGCAAATAGATATGTCCCTTCCTTCATGAAGCTTCCAGTCTAGTCAGCATGAACAGCAAAAATCAAATAATTACACAAGTATAAAGTATATCATTTAAAATGGAAAAGAGAGGGATGCACAGGGTTCTATGAAAAGGGAGAGGAAGAATAGCATTTGGGGCAGGTTCAAAGATTGGGACAAAAGGAATTTGTTCTGAGGAGGACAAAACAAAAACAAAAGCAAACAAAAAACTCCCAAAATAAAAAAGACTGGAATGGCATAAAAGGGCCAGATCCAAAATGCTTGTAGATTCACACAACACTGGAATTGAAAAGTAGAGTGCCACTAAGATTACCAAACAATGATAATTTTTCTTGTCTTATTGTCTGTTCATTACCGTAGTAGTCTGGATGCAACACTTCACGTAAAAAAAGATTAGGATGTAATTCCTGATAAGAAAAGATCTTTCCTCTACATTCCTCATCTGTGTCTCTTTTGTTCAAAAGGAGAGGAAGAGGCATTAAGGGATAGAGGAGGCTATGTGTTACTAATCTATTTCTGAATAAGCGTTTGTTATTCCTTTTTAAAAAAATCTTTCTATAAAGTCTTTCCCAAGAAATTTTTGAGAAAAACACATATTTTAGTTTTGTAATATTTAGCTTTGTATAATGTTTAATTTTTGAATAGCTAATATATGCCCATGGTTCAAAAATGAAAACACCATAAGAAGATACAAAATATACAATAAGATTCCATTCTCCATGCCAAAAGATGGCACACTCTACACACCCTTCAGCATTTTTCTCTTTTTCACTTAGTGCTCTGTCTTGAAAGTATTTCTGATTGGTATTGAGAGGGCTTCCTTGATCTGTTTTTACAGAAGGATGGTATTCCATCACAGAGATTCCACGTTGTATTTAACCAGTCCCCTACTGATGGACACTTAGGTTGTTTCCAGTTTTTCACTCTTTCTTATGTATGCAGGTAAACTTGTAGGATATATTCCAGAAGGAGAATTGCTGAAAACAAAACAAGGATCAATGCTTTCATAATTTTGATAAATATTGTCAAACTCCTCTTCAAAAATTTGTAGCAATTCTCTCCCATTAGCAATGTAAGAGAGGGTCACACTTTGGGTAACATTATGACATCAAACTTAGGAATTTTTTGACAGCCCAATAGGTGGAAAAGGGTATCTCAATGTAGTTTTATTTTGCAGTTCTCTTAATATAAGTGACATTAAACGTCATATGTGTAAGGTCACCAAATTATTAACTGCTTAATTTTTAATTAAATAGTAATTTGGCAGTTACCATGTAGACAAAAATAGAGTATGATCCTTGCAGTCTTAAAAATATAGTAAGAATTCTTGTGAAAAAAAGTTCTAGAACTTACATTGTGCAAACTGGATAGCAGCTCAGTGTGCTGAACTTACTGGGTGCCTACCTTTCTCCCTGTGTGTTATAGACGTAAATTTGGGGCGGAAGTGACCTCATCTCCAGTTCCAGGGGTGGGTCCTGATTTGTGTGCATCCAATGACATAATCTTATCTTCCTTTCCCTGGGAATGAGATCATGGGTGAGCAGGTATAGGCAGCTGGCACATGGCATGCCCCAGCCACAGCGATTGGCTCAGCTGTCAATCTGAACCATGTTTAAGACTTTGGATTGATTGTCAAGAGAATAGCTTTCTCTTTCCCCTCCACTGGGGGCGGGAAGCACTGACCTTGGTTGCGGTGGCAGCAATCTTGAGAAGCCAGCCCAGGGCCCCCAGAGACATGGAGACAGAGTACCTGAGGCCTGAACAAACTCTGTTTCACAGCAATAAATCTCCTTTTGTGTTTAAACCAGTTCGAATTGGGTCTTCTATTGCTTGCCATGGAAACTTCGGGATGCACTGGGACTTAGTGACCCAAAGTATTGTTAATACCCTGATTCAATTAAATTTAACCTGCCTTTATTGGGCACCTACTACTGTACTGTTCTATGGAACATAGCTTATTTTTTTATTCTAATTTGAAAAGCTGTATTTTCTTGAATAATTTTGATTTTAAATATTCAAGGAAAGGTTGTTTATGAGTCACCACAGAGCTGTCTCTTTCTGAACAGCCGACAATGAGGTCACACATAATGCGGTTTTCACGGCTGGCACCTTGGGCACCAGTAGGTTGCCATAAACATAGACTTTAAAGAGTGAACCCAAACTTTGGAATGAGAGTCATATATGACTAAGGCATTTATTTAAGAAAGACTTTACAAATAATACATTTTATATTGTATTTGATCCACTTATGGCCTTAGCTATTGTCTTACCCCATTAAAGAGTCAGGGAAACTGATCCATTTTGATGAAGAGGCGTGTCCCCATCTGGTCCTGTTCAGACCCTCTTCTCCCTTCATCCTCTGGCTTCTACACTGTCTTCTAATATTCTGTGGTATGTACTTTTCCTCATCCCACACCAGTGTGGGACTGAATGGGCCTTTCCCTATCCTGGTGTGAGAAAATTTGCAACATTCTGGTTAAAGTCCCAAAGGTCACTTTTAGAGAATTTGCCGACGGCACTGATGCTCCAGCAGCAGTTAATGGCGGTCGTATATTGTTTCAGTAGTTTCCTCTATCTGCTTGCCTTTTCACAAGATGTCGATGAAGCCACCTGTTAGGGGAGGGTTTCTCTGGGTGCCAGGAAGAGGTGGGGGCCACAGGGCCTGCTTCCTGGCCACGGTCCATGGGCTCTATCCCGACACCCCACTCATTTCCCTCGCATTGTGTGTACAGTACTCATTAATCAGAGTGGTGCAAGCTTCTCTTCTTCCTTCTTGGGAGAAAATCTCTGCCATTTCCAAGGCCATTCACAAACTAAAGATAACTCTTCAGAGCAATTTTTTAATTAGAAATGTGCCTCTGTCTACGGGTGTGTGTGTGTGAGAGAGAGAGAGAAAGAGAGAATGAAAATGAATATACATATATATATATTTTTTTTTTTCGTGAGGAAGATTGGCCCTGAGCTAACATCTGTGCCCATCTTCTTCTATTTTGTATGTAGGATGCCTGCCACAGCATGGCTTGATGAGCAGTGCTTAGGTCCTTGCCAGGGATCCCAACCAGTGAAACCTTGGGCCATTGAAGTGGAGCACATGAACTTAATCACTCCGCCACCGGCCGGCCCCCAAAATGAATATTTCTGATAGCTGAAACACTGATGACTCTCTTCAACTTCACTGCCTCTCTGGTTTCAATCCTTCCTCATCTTTAGATTCAGTTTTGGTTTTCTGGAGCTTCCATAGCAAATTACCCCAAACTGAGCGTTTTGAAACAACAGAAATGTATTCCCTCACCGTTCTGAAGGCTAGAAGCCTAAAATCAAGGTGTCAGAAGGGCCACAGTCTCTCGCAGGCTTCTACTGGAGGCTCCTTCCCTGCCCCTGCCAGCTTCCGGTGGCCTCAGGCGTCCCTGGCTTGTGGCAGCCTCACTCTGACCGCTGCCTCCATCTGCACACGCCCCCTCCCCTGTGTCTCGTCCCCTCTTCTTACAAGGGCGCCAGTCATACTGGGTTAAGAGCCAACCTACTGTGTAAAGTGTATACTTCATGTAGTATATCATTTACTGTCATTATCCATTGAATTCAAAATTGTAGAGAAGGGACTTTATTCAAAATGCCTCGTACAGTGACTGGCACCAAATAAATTTCAATAAGTGAGCTCCTTCCTTTTTGTCCTCGGCATCAGGTAATTTTATTACAAATGTAACAGTACCCGGTGGGATTCCCAGATGAAGATTACAGTCGTGTGTGTCTGCGTTTGTTTTACTTGCTCTACCTAAAGAGGGGCCAACATTTATCTTTTGTCCCACTGCACCTGACACCCCCAGGAACGTGTGCATGCTTTGTAAGCACAAGAAGCTTTCAAAGGACCCTGTGCTGTGCAGAGGCAGGAATTTCCATGTCCTGTGAGGATTTATGGATGATACCAATGCTGGGACATTGTCAAAGGAACACTCGGGGCGACACTCATGGCCTTGGCTGGGAGACACCGTAACAAAGTGTGCAGAATACCAAGCCATTGTCATTACATGGAGAACAGGATCAACCGGAAGGGTAGGGTTTTTCAGTTAAGTCTCTGCTGCCACCGCTTAAAACAATTATCCTCATTGTGAGAATGGGGAAGCACGCGAGAGAAATCAAGACAAAAATTCCTTGCTCAGAAGTATCTATATAATTGAACAATCGATATCTGGCTAGCGGTGGATCTGGATGTATTCCTCAAATCATTACTTCACTGGGTCGAGGGAAGGATTAATAAAGATATTTTACAATGATTTTTCTGCATCCTATCTATTTCAAAGTGTTTGTGAAACGGCAGCCCTCAAGATGGGACTATTTTTCAGACCTGAAAGTTAATTTTTCCTTATTCAGATTCTAATTTGTAAAGGAGAAATGAAATGAGAAATCTGAGATATGACGGGTGGCCTTTAACAGTCCACCCGACAGTCAATATATGGGTTTAGCAGCATATGGACGGCTGTGCTGGAATCTATGAAAATAGTGCGCAGCTGGGGGCTGGCCCCGTGGCCGAGTGGTTAAGTTCGCGCGCTCCGCTGCAGGCGGCCCAGTGTTTCGTTGGTTCGAATCCTGGGCGCGGACATGGCACTGCTCATCAAACCACGCTGAGGCAGCATCCCACATGCCACAACTAGAAGGACCCACAACGAAGAATATACAACTATGTACAGGGGGGCTTTGGGGAGAAAAAGGAAAGAAATAAAATCTTTAAAAAAAAAAAAAATAGTGTGTAGCTGGGGCTGGCCTGTGGCCGAGTGGTTAAGTTCCCGTGCTCCGCTCCAGTGGCCCAGGGATTCGCAGGTTCGGATCCTGGGCGCGGACATGGCATCGCTCATCAGGCCATGCTGAGGTGGCCTCCCATGTCCCACAACTAGAAGGGCCCACAACTAAAATACACAACTATGTACTGGGGGGATTTGGGGCGAAAAAGCAGAAAGAAGGAAAGAAAAAAGATTGGCAACAGTTAGCTCGGGTACCAATCTTTTAAAAAAAAAGTAGCGTACAGCTAAATTAGAGGCTCAGGTGCTGAATCCGCTCATCCTTGTAATTTAGCTGAACTGCAGGCCTTATACATTTATATCTATGGTTCCAGGCTTTTCCCTCCTGCTACTCAGCGCATTAAAACGCATGTAAAGAGAGCAATCTCTGTTACTCTGGAGCATCAGAATGGCAAGTTCAAAGTTGCTCTGGTTCTAGCCAGCCTACTCCTTTTGACTTTTGGCCTTGACCAAAGTGCTATTGCACCTTGATGAGACCCGTGAAAGGTGATATTTGGCACATGCACTATTGGGGGCCCACACACTCTTAGAGGAGAAAGAGACTTTAGGGATCATATCCACAGAAATGAAGTCCAGACCCGTATTGGAAAGAAACAAGTTTCCAAGACACCACACTTATTACTTAAAGGCATTTCCCATCCAGTTGTTAGTCGGTCCACATGCATGGCATTGACATTGAAGGTAAACCACAGTTCTTAGAGTCAGGATCCATATGTTCTCCTCCTTATTTCCTCTCAACTCCAGCAGCTTCCAGTACAATGTTGGGGAAGAGCAGATGTCGAAATGAATGAGGGGCTTCTTGAGCAGCCTTTGAAATAACTCCACAGAGGGCATGACCCTAAGGATGCCATTCATGTCATTATAATTTACTTCTACCCAAAAAGACTTAAAGTGGACACTCTGGAGTTAAGTGAACAGCTTGTTGAGTGGATATCACAGACGTAAAACTAAAGCAGGCCAACACTCAGCGATTAGTATTGTTCATAATAATAGCAATATCATTTTGATTAACAAGAATTAGAAAAAGAATACAAGTAAGACCATGGCCATATCTACATGTTACGGAGTGCGTGCTGTGTGCTCCATTAGCTTTATTCCTTGTCACACCTCAAACTCCTCATTACCACCAGGTAGGATAAGGTAGTTTTATTCCCATTTTAACAGTATAATGTTATTGTTTTTACAGGAAAAACAAGGAAGGAATCAGCTTGTAAATATTTTCAACAATTCTCCATTTTTCCACTAGATGGCACCATGAAACCTCTTTTTGCTACATCTTAAACCATAGCATCTGCACAGAATGCGCTTAATTTGTAATGTGTTTAAACAAATTCTATGTATATATAATATCTGGAAACATCCAACCAGATCAATGGCTTTAATTCAGATTCGTTTACTTTTTCAAATATAATTGTTGTAAATATCTAGTTCCTGGATAGTAGTTTCTCCTTTAAACCGTATGCTCCAGAGTCCCCCAGCTTTGCAATCTTCACTTGCCTTTAGTGACTAACCACTGCGAGCCCCCAACAGTGTGCGCAGTGTGCCAGTGTGTACCACGGTGCACTCCCAGACACCTCTGGGGCTGCAGAGGGAGTGCTTCCCTGCGTTCCCAAAGCATCCCTATTGTCACTTGCCATCTTGCTGAGTCACATGGCGCAGGACTACTTCTGGCCATGTCTTTGTTGTTTCCTTTAAACTGTCACTGCCCACCCTTCTGCACTTTTTGACACCCCCCAACCTTCCAGTCACTCTCTGCCCCTCCTCCACACCTGCTTTGCTGGACACGTGAACAGAATCCCTTCTCGGATTACTCAGAATATTCTTAAGATCATGTTGCAATATTTAAAACAAGCAAACAAGCAAAAACCTTTGAATTCTGAAGGCTTGGGGATAACAGGAAAAAAAAAGAAAAGAAAAATACACCTTCCCCAAAACACACACACACACACACACACTCACACACAGAGGCAGGTGAATATAGATACAAACACTCCGAGACTCCATGGATCAAGATCCTCCGTAGAAATTTCCCTGCTGGCTGTGTGTTTCCCTGGCCCCTAGTGTGCAGGTACCAGCTGAAGCATTTTCCAACCACAGGGGCAACCACATTTTGGGGGCCTGAAGCTTATGCTATTTTGTGACTATGACATAGAAAGCCTCTTAGGGGCAGAACTTCCATCAGTATTTGGTTTGTCCACTTCTTGTGGACAGAAGAAAGCCCTGAGGTACAAATCTGCCTTGACCTGTGGATAGTGTCTAATAAATTGGCCAGCTGGCTAGGGACTTGAAAAAAACTAAGTAAAACTGGTGGAAAGAAAGTCTTGGGAAGAGAGGTCTAGGTGCCACTCTTGAAAGGGCTCAGTATGAATCGTCATGGCTCCCACATGCGCCCATCAGAGGGCGCAGTTATTCTGTGAACTGAAGACTAACTCTAGAGAAGAGAAATTCTTGACGTCTTGAAATGTCATTCCCTTCTCAGCCTCCCCGTAGCCTGTTTTCAAGGTATACTCCTCAAGTTTTCAGAAGTTACTGGAGTCCAGTCTTAGTTTGAGCACCCCACAACAAAATTATAATTCAACCCTGCTAACCAGAGAGATACAGGTGTTGTGGGAGATCAAGCTGTGCAGAGCCCCCGAAAATCTGCAGATACTATCCGTCTTTGTCTGGCTCCCATAAAGCCTGCTTAGAGACCTCTGCTCTGCCTGAACATTGTGGGAATGGGCTTGAAATGCCTTTCCAGTTCAGCCAGTACACCGTTAAGCTAGAATCACCTTCTATGGAATAAAAAAAATAGGTGCCTTGAGAAAGTGAGGCCAGATGATGCCCTTCTGGTAAGAGGTGCCTGCTGGGCAGTTACTTAAGTGCCACATACTTTGGGGGCAAAATGAGGCCCTAACTGCCGATTTACCTCCTGGGGACCTAGGAAGTATGGGCTAAGATATCCTACATCACCTACAGTCTGTGTGGCCACTCCACTTCTGGCATTTTCTGTATTCTTGGGTAAATAAATTATAATCTTACAAGGTGCATAGCAATTCCCTGAAATCAGGAGCCCTGAAATTCTTTCCACATCTAATCGATCAGCAAGGTCTTTGCTTCCAACTCAATACACATTACATATGCCCACTTCTCGTCCTTGCTGCTGCCAAGTAATGCCAAGCCGCCATCACCTCCATCCTGACTGAACTAACGTGAGCGTCTCCTCGAAGATGTCCTTGCTGTCTCTTTTTGCTTTCTTACAATTCATTCTCTGCAAGTAAGCCAAACTTTTCAATACGGAAAGTAGATTATAGACTTCTAGATTAAACCCTTCTAGGTCTCTGATTTTTATCTAAATTCAGACTCTTAACCCTAAGACTCTTCACGCCGTAAGTTATCTGCTCCCGTGTCTCTCACTAACCTCATTACTAATCACACTCATTCAACATTCTCCACCAATGCAAGTTTCTTAGGCATTTTGCACTTTTTTCTCTGCCTAGATGGTGCCATTCTCAGCTCTTCACTGAATAGATCTTTCTCGTTTTCATAAGTCTCAGCTCAAATGCTGTGTCTATTGAGAGGCCTTTCTCGTCCATCCTCACTAAGTTAAACCCTGCCGTCAGCCATCTCTATCATATTCTCGTGCTTCTAAAATATAGCTGATTTTCAATATCTATTTGTTGAATGAATGCAAACATGAATGGGTAAATGAATCAGCAGAAAGCCCATTGCTTCTTATTGATTTATCATAAACATCTATTTATAAAACCAGAGCAACATAACGTTTTAATTCACAATGTTTTTCTGTTTTCCCATGCTTGTTACTGAAAATTCAAGTTTCTGTGTAATTTTCCGCAATAGAAGATAATTGCCCTGAAACATCTCCCTGGGAACAGACATCTGTCATAAATGAAAGCACTGCTGTTAATATGGTAAACAAACAGCTGAACAGATTCTTCTAGTCTCCAAAAGAGATTCTATTAAAGGTCAACCAAAGGTTGACATTTAGTTAGTTCTTTAAAAAGTTGCTGTAAAGCTTGGGGTGGGTCTGAAATGTACTTTGAAACAAAGTAGAATGGAACAATGCCCTCCGAGCAGCCCAGGCTGTGCTCATCATCTGCAACAGTCTCTATAGCTCTAGAAAGAGGTTTGACCCAGTTTGGATCCCTCATTAGATTTTTTAGATTATTTTAGTGCTGAGTCATCTCCTGTAGAGTAGAGAGAGAAAAAAAGGGAGGCGGGTAGGTGTCTGAAAACATAAGATTCTGTGCCTGGGTGTTAACAAAATGACTCTGGAAAAATCAGACAATTGCATTTGGGGGCATTCACACCTGTCATATGCATGGTAGACTTAGCTGTATGAGCTAACATTTGAGTTGAAGCTCTTAACTGAAGTTCAGATTCACTGCCCACACTCCCCATGTTACCAGAGCAAATGTGGGTCCCTTCTTGGGAGTTAAATCAAACTGCACCAGAAGTAGTTGTTTCACAAAGTAGAATTTTTATTTGCAGCATGCAGCATAGAAAAATGGAGACCATAGAGAACAATTTCACAAAGCTATGGCCCCCCGAGCACAGGGAGGTGGGTATCTTTATTTGGGGTAGGGGATGAATGTTCAAAGGGGAAGTTCCATCATTGCATGTAGAGGTGAGCATAAGCTTGCACTTGTGTGGTTTGAAATCATGCTTCTACATACATCACATGACCTAAAAATGGCTGCCTCTCCCCTCCCAGAGAAGGGGGATTTATGATGTTTATGAGGGCAGGTTACTTTAGTATAGCTCTCTGCCTACCTGTGCAAGCGTGTCTTGTGGTTGTGATCTGGACCGGTCCGGTCCATGTCAGAGCTACTGGGTCCAAGGCAGTTGTTGCTTAGAGCTTATTCCTGGAACATAGCTGAAAACCATGTAAGCTGAAGGCCCCAAGGTGTTAGACAAAGGAACACCTGCACCTTTCGAGAAAACAAGAGAATTAGGTCAAACACAAAGGTTAGAGTTTAGGCAGGACAAGAGAAGTGGGTTAAGGTCCATGACTGGTGAAATCTACAGCTACTACAAAAACACGCTGGCTGATTCCGCCACCCACAAAATGCTCATGGCTTAAAGGCCACTTTCTAGTGCACACATGAGGTTCTGTCCTCTTCAGTTGAATGGAAGCTTCTGAAATAGGCTCTGTTTTTTTCCATCTTCAGGTCAGTTTCACCTGTTATTATAAAGAAGTAATTTACTCACAATTATGTGTGCCTCAATCTGAAAGAATTCTCATGACTAAAGCTGGAACAATTTGAGCAACAAAATGAATAATGTAGTATTGGATTACATCCTAAAGTAAAAAATACGAATATCCATGAGTTCAGACTGATAAATTATTGCGTGAATACAAAAATCTCCCTTACAGAGGAATTCCAGGTAACTTATGGAGATATTCGTCCTCTCATGGAAAGGTAATTGTACAGTGTCAGAACCAGCAAGGTGATGCAAGTTAACATCAGTGGACAGACATGTTGATAAATCATCGGTGCTAGTATGCACTCCTTTAAAAAAAAGAACACACTTATTGAGATATAATTCACATGCTCCAAAATACACTCAATCAAAATGTACAGTTCAGTGGTTTTTGTATATTCACAGAGTAGTGCAACCGTCAATCTAATTTTAGAACATTTTCGTCATTCCCAAAAAGAAAGCTCATACCTATTAGCAACCATCTACCATCCCGCCTCTGCCCTCCTCCTCGTCTATTGCTAAATCACTAACCTGCTTTCAATGCCTAGAGATTTGTTTATTCTGTACATTTCATATAAATAGAATCGTGCAATATGTAATCTTTTGTGTCTGGCTTCATGCACTTAGCATAATGTTTTCAAGTTTTATCCGTGTTGTGGTACGTATCAGCACTTCATTCTTTTTTTATGGCTAAATAGTATTTCAATACATAGATATACATTTGATTTATCCATTCATCAGTAGGTGGACTTTTGGATTATTTCCACTTTCTGGCTATTATGAAAAATGCTGCTATGAATATTCATGTACAAGTTTTTGTGTGGACATATGTTTTTCTTTCTCTTGGGTATATAGCTGGTAGTGAAATTGATGGGTCATATGGTAACAGTATGTTTGAAATTTTGAGGAACTGTCAAACTGGTAGTTTTTAATTGAGACAAAATTGACATATAATATTATATTAGTTTCAGGTGTACAACATAGTGATTCGATAAATGTATGTATTGTGAAATGATCACCACAATGGGTCTAGTTAACATCCATCACTACTTATAGTTACAAGTTTTTTCTTGTAATGAGAATTTTTAAGATCTATTCTCTTAGCAACTTTCAAATATACAATACAGTGTTATGAACTACGGTCTCCATGCTGTACATTACACCCCTACGATCTATTTATTTTATAACTGGAAGTGTGTACCTTTTGATCACCTTCACCCATTTGACCCATGCTCCCACCCCTGCCTCTGGCAACCACCAGTCTGTTCTCTATATGAGTTTAGTGGGGTTTTCTTGGGTGTTTTTGGTCTTTTTCTAGAATCCACATATAAGTGAGATCATATAATATTTATCTTTCTCTGTCTGATATTTTATTTAGTGTAATGCCCTTGAAGTCAATCCATGTTGTCACAAATGGCAGGATTATCTTCTTTTTTTATGGCTGAATAAAATTCCACATTTTCTTTATCTATTCATCTATCAATGAACATTTAGGTTGTTTCCATGTCTTGGCTACCGTAAATAATGCTGCAATTAATATGTGGGTGCAGGTATCTTTTTCAATTAGTGTCTTCATTCCTGTGGATAAATATCCATAAGTGGAATTGCTGGATTATAAAGTAGTCCTATTTTTAATTTCTTGAGGAACCACCATAATGTTTGCCATAATGGCTGCACCAATTTACATTCCTGCCAACAATGCATAAGTGTTCCCTTTTCTCCACATCCTCACCAACTTGTTCTTTCTTGTCTTTTTGATAATAGCCATTCTAACAGGTGTGAGGTGATATCTCATTATGGTTTTCATTTGTGTTTCCCTGATTATTAGTGATATTGAGCAGCTTTTCTTATACCTGTTGGCCATTTGTATGTTTTCTGTGGAAAAATGTCTATTCCGATCCTTTGTCCATTTTCTAATTGGATTACTTGTTTTTTTTCTATTGAGTTGTATGAGTTCTTTATATGTTTTGGATATTAACCCCCCCTTTATCAGGTATACGATTTGAAAATATTTTCTTCCATTCAGTAGATTGTCTTTTCATTTTGTTGATGGTTTCCTTTGCTGTGCCGAGATTTTTAGTTTGACATGGTTCCATTTGTTTATTTTTGCTTTTGTTGCCTTTGCTTTTGATGTCAAATCCAAAAGATCATTGCCAAGATTGTTGTCAAAGAGCTTATCGCCCCTGTTTTATGGGTTTAGGTTTCATGTTTAAGTCTTTAACCCATGTTGAGTTTTTTTTTGTATGGTGTAAGATAGGTGTCCAGTTTCATTCTTTTGCATGTGGTTGTCCAGTTTTCCCAACATCATTTATTGAAGACTGTGTCCTATCTCCATTGTATATTCTTGACTCCTTTGTCAAAAATTAATTAACCATATATGTGAGTTTATTTCTGGGCTCTCTATTCTGTTCCACTGATCTATGTGTCTGTTTTTATGCCAATACCATACTGTTTTGATTATAGCTTTGTAACGTAGTTTGAATTAGGAAGTGTGACGCCTCCAGCTTTGTTCTTCTTTCTCAAGGTTGCTTTGTCTATTCGCGGTCTTCTGTGGTTCCAAATGAATTTTGTTTGTTTATTCTATTTCTGTGAAAAGTGCCATTGGGATTTTGAAAAGGATTGCGTTAAATATGTAGATTGCTTTGGGTTTTGTCAAAGTTTTAAAACTACTAATTCAATTTCTTAATTTGTGATAGGTCTATTTAGATTATCCATTTCTCGAGTCAATTTCAGTACTTTAAATCTTTCCAGGAGTTCGTCCTTTTCTTCTAAGTTACTCGGTCTGTTGGTGTACAATTGTTCATAGTGTTCCATTACAATCTTTTCTTTGTCTTTAAGTCAGTAGTGATGGCCCCTCTTTCATGTGACTTTAGTAATTTGAGTCCTCTTTTTCTTTTTTTTCTTCTGAGTCTCACTAAAGTTTTGTTGATTTTATTAATATTTTCAAAGAAATGATGTATGTTTCCATTGATTATTTTTGTTTCTGTATTCTCTCTTTCATTTATTTCTGCTCTAGTTTTTATTTAATAATTTTTAGTAATAATAATAAAGTTGCTTCTTTTGTTTAGTTTGTTCTCTAAAATGTTTGTGATGTGCAAGGAACATTTCAGTTGGTTTCCATTTTAATAGACCTTTTGACTACCCAGCTACCAATTCCAATGGCATATGAAGAAGGATTTCCAACACGTTACCATCTAGTGTTTTAAAAATGGTGTGTTTATTTTCCTTTCAATATACTTATTATCTTTGGGGGAAATTCTGTTCTATATGATAATTAAGATTCTGGAGCAACATTACAAAGAGATTTCATTAGATTTGTATTAACTTCTCTGAATCTCAGTATGTCCATTTCTAATTGAAAATAGAATATCAAGTACTGATATGGTACTAACAATATACTAGGCACTTACTGTATGAGGTAAGTACTATTATTATATTAATTTTATAAATGAGAAAACTGAGGCAAATAGAGGTTAAGAATGAGAAGAGTTAGTAAAAGGTAGACTAGAAAAATCAAATCTATAGTCTCTGCCCCATGAATCTGTGCTTTTTTTCCCACTACACAAGGAGTCATCATGTGATGTCTTCTGGGCCAGTTCTCACCTGCTTCCTGTTTTGTAAATAAAGTTTTATTGGAATACAACCATACCGTTCATTTACATATTGCCTATGGCTGCTTTCACTACAATGGCAGAGTTGACCTATGAGCGCTATGGCTCACAAGGCCTAAAATATTTAGATCTAGAGCTTCACTGGAAAAGTTTGCTGATCCCTACACTATACTATACTGACTCTCCTCCTAATAATACTCACCTTGTGGCTACCATGAAAAGTAAATAACCTAAATGATTAAAATAAATGGTTACAAGTATTATTATTTTGCAGAGTGACATCATAAACTAAAAATAAGTTCTTTTTCTTAGCAGTCTACCACTAATTAATTGTATCCTCAATTATTTCTTTACTTTGATTTTAGAGATTAGGTCATACCCATTAGTCTGCTTTCCTTTCTCATTTTGGGCCTCATTTGAGTACCATTCACCTCTTTTCCATCACTCTAACTTACGATAAATGTCTGTAGCAGAAATGGATGTTTATCATAGAAAAGAGGCTGTATTCCTTTGCTTGCACAGGATGATATAATGACCCACACCTCGAGGAGATGAAAGGAGAGGCCAATTCCCAGAGATGGGGACTCTGGTTTTTGGCAGTGCCAGTGACCCGATCAGGATGAGATTGTGCTGTGAATTCCCATCCCAACAAAGGAGTGAGAAAATCCAATTTAAAGCCAGTGTTGACTAGATTTTGCTGCAAAATACAACATGATATTGAGCTAAATAATTCAAACTTTTATTCAGAGCTGGAGGGAATGTGTGGGACATTCACTCTGGGCTGGCAAGAGCCTGGTGATCTCAGCTGCTTATACTCTCCTTGCTTCCAGCCTCCACCTGGCCACCCCAGGAAACTGCCAGCCCTCGCGGATCTCCCCCCACCCCCCACCCCCGAGCTCACCTGCTGGTGCAGAGGAGCTGATCTGTGGAGGCAAAGATCCTCTTCCCACTCCCTCATTTTTGATTCATCAAAACAGAACATTATCAATATTGTTTATGATGGAATAAAACCAGCTTCTTTTCTATTGGAAAAAATGGTTGTCCAGCTCAGATGAGGTCTGTAGGAGGAGCACAGGAGGAACTTTCTTTGCACGGGTAATACCTTTCCATTTGATTTCCTTTGTGGAGTATTCTCCAGGCTCTCCCATTTAGCCACTCCCGTCCCACCCTGCCCTGCCCTGTATGGGGCAGTGCCTTTCATGCTCCAGTGATGCTGGTGGGTCCGGCAGGGGCTGCAATCACACAGGTCTCTCTCCAGATGGCCTGGAGTCCTTGGGGGTCATCAGTCACATCCTCTTCTCCATAACTGGTCCAATGCAGAAGTAAAAATAAAGTATTTCAATATTTAATTACCCTATTTGTTAGTCTGTTCTTTCATTTTCAATGTATTTTTCCTCGTATATGATACCTATTATGTGCAAAGCATAATGCTGAGTTCTGGGAGGAAAACGATAATGAAGGAAAGTACAACTCCCATTCCTAAGAAAGATTATTATTTAGTAAGAAAGTGGCTAAGAGAATGAAAAAAAATCACAGATAATTATAAGACAAAGTGGAATCACATTGCTTCCCTCCACATCCACTGAAAGTTTACCTGGTGTTTCCAGGGGCATCTAGCTTGGTTGTAGGATGATACTAGAATATAGGTGCGCCATTCATTC
This sequence comes from Equus przewalskii, assembly GCF_037783145.1. Taxonomy (NCBI): domain Eukaryota; kingdom Metazoa; phylum Chordata; class Mammalia; order Perissodactyla; family Equidae; genus Equus; species Equus przewalskii. Next base: position 22,863,685 of record NC_091858.1, on the reverse strand, counting down.
TCTCATCACTCATTCAACAAATATTTATTGATCCCCTCTAGTGTGGCTGTTCTAGGTACCTGGACTACATCAGTGCATATTTTATACTAACTGTTGTAAACATTGGTGTACTTTTCAGTAAATACTTGCCTCCTTTATTTTTTTCTTTTTCTTTTTATCGAGATATAATTGACATATATCATTGTGTAAGTTTAAGGTGTACAACAAGTTGATTTGATATATATTGTGACGTGCTTATTACCAAAGCACTAGCTAACACCTCCATCATGTACCACAATTATCACTTCTTGTTTGTGCTGAGAACATTTAAGATCTAGTTTCTTAGCAACTTTGAAGTTTATAATACAGTATTGCTGACTATAATCACAATGCTGTGCATTAGATCCCCAGAACTTATTCATCTTCTAACTACAGGTTTGTACCCTTTGACCAACATCTCCCCAAATCCCCCACACCCCAGTTCCTGGGGACCCCCATTCTAGTTTCTGTTTTATGAGTTCCTTGCCTGTTTTCTTTAGATGAGTTTATAACATCAACTAGGAAGCTGTGTCAACAGATATTTTAGATTTTCTGTGGAAATCATTTAATAGGGGCCAGCCCCATGGCCAAGTGGTTAAGTTCATGCGTTCCACTTCGGTGGGCCAGGGTTTCCCCAGTTTGGGTCCTGGGCATGGAGCTACACTCTGCTCATCAGACCAGGCTGAGGCGGCATCCCACAGAGTACAACTAGAAGGACCTACAACTAGAATATACAACTAGGTACTGCAGGGCTTTGGGGACGAAAAAAAAAAGGAGGAAGATTGGCAATAGATGTTAGCTCAGGGCCAATCTTTCAAAAAGAAAAATTAAAATCTTAAAAAAAAAAAGAAATCACTTAAAATGCAAACCCTCATGGACTTTCAGGATAATTTCCAAACTCCTTAGTATTAAATGCAAAGATCTTTTACAGTCTGTTTATGGCGTCCAGAAAATAATCAGGCCTTTTGAGCACCATTAGCATAATGAGAAATGAGAAAATATGTTCTCAGTCAGTAAAACTCCTCTCTCTCCCTCAACCTTACATCTTATTCTTTGTAAATTTTTATTACTTCTGTGTCCCTAAATCTCTTCAAATCATTTCCCCATCTTCTTAAATACTGCTCCAGCCATCACACAAGGACTGTTATCTCCCTCCTAGAAAATTGCAACAGCCTCACAACCGGTTTCTGGGTTTCTAATACCATGTCTCTATCACATTTTTCACATTTTGCCTTGGTCATCAAAATGCAGATTTACTTTTCCTCTTATTATAATTCTCCATGGGTCTTCAGGATCATTTCCAAGTATCTTGGCATGATGTATAAGGTGTTCACAGTTCCTTCCCTGCTCATCTCTTTAGCCCCTGCTCCCACTATCGCCTCCAGTAACATCTTTTTTCCCCTTAAATCAGAAAAGCAACTTTATGCATTGATCTTGAACTACAGATTTAGAATTTTCTTTTTTAAAAATTATTTTATTGAAGTCATATTGGCTTATAACATTGTGTAAATTTCAGGTGTATGTTACTATATATCAGTTTCTATATAGACTGTATTGTCTTTACCACCAATAGCCTGTTTTTTATCCATCACCATACATATGTGCCCCTTTATCCCTTTTGCCCTCACCGTCCCCCCGCTCTGGTAACCGCTAATCTGTTCTCTTTATCCATGCGTTTGTTTATCTTCCACATATGAGTAAAATCATATCATGTTTGTCTTTCTCTGTCTGGCTTATTTCACTTAGCTAATGCCCTCAATGTCCATCCATGTTGTCACAAACGGCACAATTTTGTCTTTTTTACACCTGAGTAGTATTTCATTGCATATATATACCATATCTTCTTTATCCACTCATCAGTTGATGAGTACTTGGGCTGCTTTCGTGTCTTGGCTGTTATGAATAATGCTGTGATGAACATAAGGGGTGCATAAATTTCTGAATTGTTGATTTCATGTCTTTTAGATAAATACCCAGTAGTGGGATAGCTAGATGATATGGTATTTCTTTTCTTTTTTCTTTTTTTTTTTTGGTGAGGAAGATTTGCCCTGGGCTAACATCGATTGCTAATCCTCCTCCTTTTTTTGTTTGTTTGTTTGTTTTTGGCTTGAGGAAGATTAGCCCTGAGCTAACATCTGTGCCGGTCTTCCTCCACTTTGTATGTGGGATGTCTCCACAGTATGGCTGATGATTGGAGTATGTCTGTGCCTGTGATCTGAGCCTGCAAACCTGGGCTACTGAAGCAGAGCATGCAGAACTTGAATCACTCAGCTACAAGACCAGCCCCTGGTATTTCTATTTTTAATTTTTTGAGAAATCTCCATACTGTTTTCCATAGTGGCTGCACCACTTGGCATTCCCACCAGCAGTGGATGAGTGTTCCTTTTTCTCCTCAACCTCTCCAACATTTGCTACTTTTTGTTTTGGTTATTTTTGCCATTCTAATGGGTGTAAGGTGACCTTTCACTGTAGTTTTCATTTGTATTTCCCTAATAATTAGCGATGTTGAAGATATTTCAATGTACTTGTTGGCCATCTGTATATCTTTGGAAAAATGTCTGTTCGTATCTTCTGCTCATTTTTTGATCAGGTTGTTTTTTTGTTGTTGTTGAGTTGTATGAATTCTTTATATATTTTGGAAATTAACCCCGTGTCAGATATATGATTTGCAAATATTTTTTCCCAGTTGGTGGGTTGTCTTTTCATCTTGTTCATGGTTTCCTTTGCCTTGCAGAAGCTCTTTTGTCTGATGTACTGCCATTTGTTTATTTTTTCTTTTGTTTCCCTGGCCTGAGTAGACATGGTATTCGAAAAGATGCTGCTAATATCAATGTCAAAGAGTGTGCTGCCTCTATTTTCTTCTAGAATTTTTGTGGTTTCGGGTCTCACATTCAAGTCTTTAATCTATTTTGAGTTAATTTTTGTGTATGGTGTAAGATGATGGTCTGCTTTCATTCTTTTTCATGCGGCTGTCCAGTTTTCCCAACACCATTTATTGAAGAGGCTTTCCTTTCTCTATTGTATGTTTTTGGCACCTTTGTTGAAGATTAGCTCCCCATAGATGTGTGGTTTTATTTCTGGGCTTTTACTTCTGTTTCATTGATGTGTATGTCTGTTTTTTGCCAGTACCATCCTGTTTTGATTACTATAGCTTTGTAGTATATTTTGAAAACGGGGATTGTGATATCTCTAGCTTTGTTTTTTTTCCGTCAAGATTGCTTTGGCTATTCAAAGTCTTTTGTTTTTCCATATAAATTATAAGATTCCTTGTTCTATTTCTGTGAAGAATGTCATTGGGATTCTGATTGGGTTTGCATTGAATCTGTAGGTTGCTTTAGGTAATATGGACATTTTAACTATGCTTATTTTTCCAATCCATGAGCATGGGCTATCTTTCCATTTTTTTATGTCTTCTTTGATTTCTTTCAATAATATCTTATAGTTTTCAGTGTATAAGTCTTTCACTTCCTTGGTTAAATTTACTCCTATTTTATTCCTTTTGTTGCAATTGTAAGTGGGATTGTATTCTTGACTTCTCTGTCTGCCAGTTCCATATTAGAGTATAGAAATGCAACTGACTTTTGTATGTTGATTTTTGTACCCTGAAATTTTGCTGTAGTTGTTGATTATTTCTAATAGTTTTCTGGTGGATTCTCTAAGGTTTTCCATATATAGAATCATGTCATCCACAAACAGTGAGAGTTTTACCTCTTACTTTCCAGTTTGGATACCTTTTATTTCTTTTTCTTGCCTAATTGTTCTGGTCAAAACCTCCAGTCTCGTGATGAACTTAATAGATATAAATAGAACATTCCATCCTAAAACAGCAGAATACACATTCTTCTCAAGTGCACATGGAATATTCTCAAAGATACACCATATGTTGGGAAACAAGGCAAGTCTCAATAAATTTAAGAAGATTGAAATCATATCAAGCAACTTTTCTGACCACAATGCTATGAAACTAGAAATCAACTACAAGAAAAAAAACTGTGAAAGTCACAAATATGTGGAGCTAAATCACACGCTACTGAACAACCATTGGATCAATGAAGAAATCTAGGGAGAAATAAAAAAATACCTGGAGACAAATGAAAATGAAAACACAACATACCAACTCTTAGGGGATGCAGCAAAAGTGGTACTAAGAAGGAAATTTATAGCAATACAGACCCACCTCAACAAACAAGAAAAATCTCAAATAAGTAATCTTAAACTACACCTAAAAGAACTAGAAAAGTAAGAACAAACAAAGCTTGAAGTTAGTAGAGGGAGGGAAATCATAAAAATCAGAGGAGGAATAAATGAAATAGAGACTAAAAAAACAGTAGAAAGGTTCGATGAAACTAAGAGCTGATTCTTTGGCAATATAAACAAAATTGACAAGCCCTTAGTCAGACTCACTAGGAAAAAAGAGAGAAGACTCAAATAAGACATTGAAACTGTAATCAAAAACCTCCAAAAAAATAAAAGTCCATGACCAGAGGCTTCTCTGGTGAATTCTACCAAACATTAAAAGAAGATGTAGCACTTATCCTTCTTAAACTATTCCAAAATATGGAAGAAGATGGGACGCTTCCTAACTCATTCTATGAGGCCAACATTATCCTGATACCAAAACTAGACAAGGACAACACAAAAAAGGAAAACCACAGGCCAATATTGCTGATGATCTTAGATGCAAAAATCCTCAACAAAATATTAGCAAATTAAATACAACAGTACATTAAAAAGATCATACACCATGATTGAGTGGGGTTTATTCCAAGGATGCAGGGATGGTTCAATATCCACAGGTCAATTGACATGATACACCACATTCACGAAATGAGGAATAAAAATCACATGATTATCTCAATAGATGTAGAGAAAGCATTTGATAAACTCCAACATCTACAACATCTATTTACGATTAAAAAAAACTCTCAATACAATGGGTAAAGAAATACAGTACCTCAACATAATAAAGACCACATATGACAACCCACAGCCAACATCATACTCAACAGGGAAAAACTGAAAGCCATCCCTCTGAGAACAGGAATCAGACAAGGGTGCCCACTCTCACCACTCTTATCCAGTTGTTTCTTATGCCCCAGTGAACTCAAACCTTTTGTTCCTTAAGTGTCACACTGCTTCAATCTCTGTGACAGCATTTGCCATTCCTCCCGCCTCTAATCCTTCTTACAGCCATATCCACCTGCTTATATTTTATGCCTGGCTCACCTAACCCCTCCTCCATGATGCCCTCCAAAGCTTTCTCAGGACTATCCTCCCATTCTTATCTCAGACAATATCGCTTTAATTATCATAGAGTGGCATTGTCAATAGAACTTTCAGCAGTGATGGACATATTTCTAGCACAGTGTTTAGCTGTGCTGTCTGATGCAGCAGTTGTTGGCCTCATGTGGCTATTGAGCACATGAAATGTGACTAATGCAAGTGAGGAACTGAAGTTTAATAAAGTTTAACTAAAATTTAAGTTGAAAAAACCCCATGTGTCCAGTGGGTACCGTACTGAACAGCACAGCTCTAGAGACTTAATGAATGTTATGCCATCCTATCTATGTGCACTAGTCTTCCTTGACTGCAGATGTTTGCAATGTAATGAACTGGGCCTTGCAAAGTAAAGCTATTTTTGACCTAGAGAAAGCATGTGATTAAGTGCATTCATGGTAGCCAGGGCTATAATATATGTTATATGTATATAATTATATATTAAATGTATATAATTAAATTATAGGTATGTAATTTTGAGATGCACACACACACACGCATATGTGTGTATGTCAGCTCAGGCCACCATAACCAAATACCATAGACTGAGTGGCTAAAACAACAGAAATTTATTTCTTGGAGTTCTGGAGGTTGGGAATGCCAAGATCAAGGTGCCAATATGGTTGGTTTCTGACGAGCGCTCCCTTCCAGGTTTGCAGGCAGCCACATTCTTGCTGCATCCTCACGTGGCAGAGAGAGAGCAAGCTCTGGTCTCTCTTTCTCTCCTTATAAGGATGCTAGTCCCATCACGGGGACCCCGCTCTCATGACCTCATCTAAACCTAATTATCTCCCAAAGGCCCCATCACCAAATGCCACCTCATTAGGGCTTCAGCATATGAATTTTAGGGGGACACAATTCATTCCATAGTAATACACTGACAAACATAAAGTAAGTTTAACAGCATCCTATGAGTGTAACAAAGTCCTATAATTTTCTAGTTTTTTCCCACGGTCACTATTTCAATGCATTTTAAAATCATCAAATACAAAATTCTTTAAAAAGAAAAATGTCCCTGCTTTGCTAGTGCTCAAAGATCTTGGGCCTGCTAGCTAAGCTGACACTGAAAGAGCTGAGGGGTGAGATTGGAGAAATAGGGAAAGACTCCCATCTAAAACCTCCGTGGGGTGAGGTGGAGTTAGAGGATGCAAAACTTCTGATTAAGATGTAAGTTATTTCTAGAGAGGATAGCATAGACGTCCATTTATCATCTCTCAGAATCACAGAACTCTTGGAACCATAGCTAGTCTCTCAAATTTATTTTTTTTGTCAGCAAAAACTCTCTTTTAGAAAAATTCCACATGGAAGCCCGCCATCAAAATGAGATGAAGATGGAACCGTTAGGCAGGGAGGGAAGCTCCAGCCCGTGCATGTTCTTTGGAACAGAGGCCCTCTGAGTACCCCCTGGGGCACTTAGGAAATACGTTTCAAACCAAGAATGTTCGATACTTATAATAACACAAACCTAGGAAGGTCTCAGAGTCAGCTAGTGGCGGTCGTCCCACTGTACCCAAGGCTCTAGCATTGCAGTGGTCCAGCCCTGAGATCAACCTGGAGAGTCCCCAGCAGGACCCTGAGGAACGCACCCCAGAGAAGTCAGTTTAGGATGTTGGGAGGAAGGAAAGAAAAGTTTTCTGCGGGGCCACTGTCCAACGTAAACCACAGCTTCAAGTCTGGGTAAAGTGAGTCAGGGATCAGAGCATCATGCTTCAACAGTGTGAGCCTGTCGGGGCTGGGAGCGGGGGACAGACAAAGAGGAGAGATGAGACTAGGAAGAAAAACTTTGGTACATAATTCAGCTATGTTCTGTGCAACTATCCGAAACTGTGCATCTATCTGAAGCTAAAATATTGAAACCATTCATAAACAAATCCTATTTATCATAGTTATAGAAGAAGATTGACTTGACAAAGCTTATGTTTCATGGGCTCCAGTTCCCCATCTCACCCCAGTTCCCAGTGTATCAGTTCTACACAAAAATAATATTTAATTTTAGACACGGGGCTAGTTTCCCGAGGTACAACATTCTAATATAGAGATTGGCATGTGGGAGATTTGGGGATCAACACTCGTGAATGAGAAGTCAGGCTGCAATGAATGCATTTGCAACAGAGACTCAGCCAGTCCCGTCATGCGCTCTGGGGACAGCGGAGTTGTCCCAGATTAAAACAACAGATCTAGACTATTGCCCACTCCTGTCCAAAGAAGGAGGCATCAACTTGGCCTGATCCCTCTGCTGAGGACAATTCCCAAAGAGAAACTGAGCTCTGAGCCATCATCAGTCATCACAGTGGCTGGGGGACATTACTGCCTCAGTTTTGAAGGAGGGTGTGGGCCCTGCAACACAGTATCTACCATAGTCAACATCATACATTCCTGTTGTTTGTCAGACGTATAATAATAGACTCCAGCCATAGAATCAATGGTTAGCAGTGGAAAGAATTTAGAGATATCTAATTTAACATGCGCTGCTAACACAGACACCAAGTCTCAGACAGATCAAGTGAGTTGTCCTTGGATATGCCAGCGGTGGTCAGACTCTCCTGGAAGGTTTGTTAAACCCAGATTACTGGGCCTGTGCCTGGAGTTTCTGACTGGGCAGGTCCGGGGTGGGGTTGAAGAATTTGCATTTCTGACAGCTTCCCAGGTGCTGCTGGTGCTGCTGGGTGAGGGAGCACCCTCTGAGAACCTGGGGTAGGTGGTGAGTGTTGGGAAGACATTTGCCAAGGAAGGAAAGCACAGGTGGCATTATTATGTTGGAATAAAGAAACACAGTGCATGAAGCACTCCTCGAATCCTTACTGCCAGTCATTTTGCTGGAGAATCAGTGTGAGAGGATATAAAGTGTGAGGGTTCGAGAGCCTGGCTGAATTCAGATCCCAGCTCTACCACTTACTAACCGCATTATTTTGGTCAAGGTACCAAACCACTTTGTGACTCAGTTTCCGTGAAATGGAAATGGTGATGATAATAATTGCTTCAGTTCCTATGAAGATTAAAATGAGTCATAAAGGACATTGAGGGGTACTTGGGATAGTTTAAATATGGAAGCTTGGGTTGGTAATCACACTGGAAATTACATGGGAGACAGTGGGCTGCAGTGTTGCCCAGACTCACTGGGGATGTTGTACTCACTCTTAGTTGTAAGCCATGGAGATGTGAGGGTTGATTGTTAATGTGGCGTCACCTAGCCTATCCTGGCTGATGGCCTTTAAGTGACAAACCACACTACTAATTGCATGTTCTCTCTTATCACCCACGATGACAATTTATCTTAGATTGTTTTTAAAAATACTTCAGATTTATTTGGAAAGGCTGGTGTCATTGCTTTCAGTCTAGAAGTTGAAAAGTAAGCACCACTATCATTTTTCAAGGTGTTCTTTTCACTTCTCATTTCATCTAATGTGAAGGAGTCAGGTTTTCATGCTGCGCCTACCACAGTGAAGAGTCTGGAAATGGATTCTGTCACCTCTGGTTATTGAGCACTTGGGCTGAAGCTCAAGTGTTTCTGGGCACTTTAGAAGTAATTCTTACTTACTTTTCTTCAATACTGAAAATGGGAAAGAGGAAAGTGTTATTTGAGCTTATTCACTGCAACAAAACTGGTGATATTTAGCTTATTTTTTTAACCTCATTTTGAGGCAGCGGGGTTTTGAGCTATAATACCAATTATGTCTTATTAAGGGATTTATTGGTAAGGATAGAAGTTTAATGTTATCTGTTGAATTCCTGTGCTGAGTTTGAGTGGGCTGTCATTCAACAACTATTGTCATAGTGATAGAGGTAAAATTTTACTACCTCATAAATATTCTAGTAAAATAGATGCCTATATATGTATATCTATTTCAGATCCATTTTAATAAAAATGAAATTATAGGTTGACTCTAATGAAATCAACAGAGGTCATTGATGAATCGTGAAATTATACACATTATTTGTTTCTTTTTGAAGTGTCTCCTCAAAGATCCATAATCCTCATCTTTTTATGGGTGAGCATTTCCAGCTGCTCCTCTGTGCAGGAGTCGCTCCCATTTGCTGTTCCCTCTATGTTTACAATACTGTAAATCAAAATTTTACTCTAATATGTGGGCAATGACATTTACTTACTAACATCATAATAGCTCCCTCACACTAAACAATTTTCAAGTCACTATTATATTACCTTTTCTTAATAGGTTTATGAAATTGGCAGGACAGGATTTTAATCTTTAGATAGATAGGAAACAGGGACCCAGAGAAATTTTATGACTCATTCAAATTCACAGAGCTAGTCTGTGGATGAAATGGATTTTAACACATACCTCCTGACTCCTAATCTCGGCATTTTTCTACCTGCTGTTATTACTTGGGAATGATACTGACCCTGATATCAGTTTCCCCACATTAAACCCAGCATATATGGGGTTAAAACCAAAACACTCATTCCCTGCTTACTCTCTGGCTTCCTGGTTCCAGAATCCACTATCCTCCATGAAGACAGACACCGCCAAGGACAAGCACCTGGATTATCTCCTCCCCACAAAGAGATACAGGCTGGTGGGGAAGCTGCTGATCAGCAAGGTCATGGGCTCTCTCCTCTCTGCAAGGCCAAAGACAGGCTGGTGCAAAAGCCCCGACCAGCAAGGCCATATGCTCCCCCTCCCCTACCTAAAACGCCAAATAAAAATCCTTCCTTTTAGCTTTTTGGGGAGTTTGGATTTCAGTGTTAGCTGCCCTCTCTCCTTGCTTAGCACTGTGCAAAAATAAAATTCCTACTTTCTTCCACCACTCCCGGTATCAGAGATTGGCTTGCTGCGCAACGGGTGAGCAAACTCACTTCAGGTTCGGTATCGGGAACAATGTGTTACAGTAAATGCTTATTAAAAACACTTGCTTCAAAGTATTTGTTTATCTAAAGAAATAATGTCTTAATACTCCCTCTTTAAAGATGTGTAATATTTGATACAGACAAAAGAACATAGAAGCTATATGTTACCTATTATGAAGTATAATAATAAAATGAACACCTGTCAACTATATCCCCCAAAATACTTTGAATCCACCTGTGTGAGTTTTTTTCATTGTGTTACTTTCTCTTTTTTTTTTTTAAAGATTTTATTTTTCCTTTTTCTCCCCAAAGCCCCCCGGTACACAGTTGTGTATTCTTCGTTGTGGGTCCTTCTAGTTGTGGCATGTGGGATGCTGCCTCAGCGTGGTTTGATGAGCAGTGCCATGTCCGCGCCCAGGATTCGAACCAACGAAGCACTGGGCCGCCTGCAGCGGAGCGCGCGAACTTAACCACTCAGCCACAGGGCCAGCCCCGTTACTTTCTCTTTTTTAATGCTTACCATTATCTCTTATAGAAACTTAAAAAAAAATTTGTCACAAAATTATGAGTTTCTCTAACATTACATTTGGTTTTGTTTTAAGTTACATAAAATTTTTTTCTAGGCTGTATGCTGTCTTCAGAAAATTGCTCTTTTCATTCAATATTATATTTCCAAGATTCTTTCAAATTATTTCATGTAACAGGAGTTAATTCGTTTTCTGCTAAAACATATTCTACTATGCAAAATACCTCAATGTATTTATGATTTTTCTATCGGTGATATTCTTGTTGTAGACAACTTTTTTTCTGTTGTGAACGATGATGCCATGGCATTCTTAGGCTTGTCTCCTAGGCAAGTATTCAAATTCATGAGATATTGCCATGTTGGTTTCCAAAGTTATTATAATAATTTGAATGATCAGACCTTTATTTTTTCCAACCTAATGTTTATAAAATGGTACTTCATTGAGATCTCAGGACGTATTTCCTTGAAATCAAATAAGGGTAAATCTTTTGTGGTTATTTGTAATTTGGCTTCCTTCTCTTTGAAATAACTGCATGTCTTTTGCCCACTATTCTATTTGATTGGGTTTTTTCTTCCTTATCTTTCTTTCTTCTTTTTTGATAGGTAGCCGTTTTGAATATCAGTCTTCTGTTGGTTATATGTATTGTATGGATCTTCTCTCAGCTAACGTGTTGTCTTTTCATGTTCTTTATAATGTTCTTTTGATGTACTTAAGTAAATAATTTGATATAATTATAGTTAGCAATCTCTTCTTTTATGATTAGTATTTTTAGGTCATATTAAAAACCCTCCTTCTCTATTGTTTATAAAATGATTTTCCTAATTTTTCTTCCAAAAAAACCTGTTGTTTGTTTCACATTTAAGTCTTTCATCCATCAGGCTGTTATTTTGGCTTAAGGTAGATAAAAGCGTTAAAATTTTTCCCTACATGGATAGTGAATTGTCCCAGCATTATCTTTTGAAAACTTGATTCTTTTCTCAGTGATCTGCAATGGCATCATCACTTTCTTATTTCAATTTTTGGTATATGTCTTAGTCTATTTCTGGCTCTTTAGTCAGTTCCTCTTCTCAGTTTGTTGATTCTAGTGCCAGTACCACACTGTCTTAATTAACCATTGCTTTACAATACATCTTCATCTCTGGTAACGATTCTCTAATTCTCCTTCATCAGCGTCTTGTCTATTTTCATTTTGCTTCTCCATGTTAATTTTAGAATCATATTGTCAAGTGTCTCAAAAAAAGAAAAAATAGAACCTGTAGGATTTGGGTTGGATTGGATTGAATCCAGATTAGTTTGGAGAGTGAATACTGTTGAGTGTACTGCTTGGAGCTTAAGATATTGAGTTTTCCTATCCATGAACATAGTATGCCTTCATTTCCGTTGTGTTGTTTCTTGTCTTTCAATACAGTTTTTTAGTTTTCTCCATATTATTTTTAGATATCTCTCACTAGATGCATTTCTGAGCATCTCTGTGTGCAAAGAACTTTGATTATAGATTCAACCATTTTAATGGGAAAAGTATCTGGTTTAATTTAACAGTTGAAGAGCCTGAGTGGTTCAAATGTTTTTCTTTAGAGTGGAAATGCATTTTGTTCTGCTTGGAGCCAGGGAGCACTTCTGGCCTAAAACCACTTCAGCTCTTTTGTGGTGAATTGTAGTCCTGGGGGTCCCACTCACCTTTCTGTGAGCTCTGCTGGCTCTGGACTGCTGTACTGGCATCTGGTCCTAAGAGAAATTTTGGTTTTATATGAGTAAAATTTATGGCTCTGAAAGATGTTTTATGCAGGATGTAGGTGTTTGTTTACTAGTGAAAGGGTCCCTCAGAATATCCAGTCTGACATTCTGCCAAAAATAAATGTTTCAAGGTTCACTCTTAAGAAGCCACTTAGCGTTATTCATGGCTCCAAATTTCTACCAAAAATAAAATAAAATAAAATTAGGGATGCTGATCCTGATGGAAGGTGGCTGGGAAGCATTCTTTTTTATCAAGAGAGTATGTTTCTTTGAGGTAGCAGTGATTAAGCCATCTCTTGATGCTGCCACTACCCTTCTAGTTTTCCACACATCTACCAGTCAGAGAGTGGTGAAATGAGGATATTTTAATTCAACAGCAACCCTTTTGGGAGTGCTTACCACATGCGAGCACCATATAAAGTCATGTGATGCTTGTATTTTCTTATTTATTTATTTATATGCTTACTTTTGCTGAAAGAATAACCTTGTAAATGGTTGTTGAATTCCAGAGAGGTCTGCATGTGACAGGCATGACCTTGGAATGACCAGCTATGATATTATTTGTGATCATACTGCAGCCTTTCCAAGTCATCTGTTCTCCTTTGTTTATGTGGACGTGAGCACTTCAGCATTGCTCTCAAACTTTTTTCCTAAGAGTTTCTATCACCCACTACCCTTGAAATGAAGAGCTGTGCCCTAGTCATTACTATGTCAGCCACCTAGGCTGGTAAACTTTTGCTGCATTAGACTCATCAAAGGAGGTGAGACTAAAGAGTACAACTTGTCCCCTTTCTTCATGGTCTTGGTTATAAATGATGTTTGAATACAGATATAATATGATTCTATCTACTAATCGGTAATTTGGTTTATGTTAATATATGTATATATATATATAACACTCAAAACCATCATACTAAATACACCCAAGTTGAGTGTCCAACAAATATTTTTGGGAACATCACCCACAAGAATACATAGAGTTGGCAAGTAGATATTTAATTGCATTTCATTCTAAATGCTGGAAACATAGCTGGAAATTACTCTTCAGCTTCATTAGAGAGGTGAACTCTGCTTGAACAATGCAGCCCAATTAACACTCATTCTGTGTTCTCTCTGATTTTATACTTTATGCATATGCTTCTGATTTTATACCTCATGCATATACAGTCCTATCTAATTTGTAAAATAGTTTTCACCATTTACTTTTTATTTTTATTTTTTAATTTTTATTTATTTATTTATTTAAAGATTTTTATTTTTCCTTTTTCTCCCCAAAGCCCCGGGTACATAGTTGTATATTTTTAGTTGTGGGTCCTTCTAGTTGCGGCATGTGGGATGCCGCCTCAGCATGGCTTGATGAGCAGTACCTTGTCTGCACCCAGGATCCGAACCAGCGAAACCCTGGGCCTCCGAAGTGGAGCTTGCGAACTTAACCACTCAGCCATGAGGCTGACCCCTACTTTTTTAAATAACAAATATTTACCGTGATTTTATTGAGTGTATTCTGGATTTATTTGAATTATAAATATTATATATTATATATTATAAAATCACTATCTGATTTATTCTGGATATTAGGAATACAATAAAATGAAAGAGACCAGGTACCTGTCCTACAGAATCTCAGAGTCTCCAAGAGGAGACAGATAGGCAATTGTAGGAGTGCAAAAAGTATTTTGAAAGATGTATATACAAAATATCCAGGACAGTAACTGAGAGTAATGAATTCTGCCTGACTGTCAAGAAAGACCCAGAAGAAATTATATTGTGTTAGATGGCAAAAAAATGCATAGGAGTTTTCCAAGAGGAGCACAACTGGAGCATTTCAGGTAAAGGGAACATCATGATGTAGTGGCTATGAGGAAAGCGTATTGCAATGAGAAAAGCATGAGTTCACATTCTGGCCCATCACTTCTTGGGTTTGGGTTGACAATTACTTTCCTCTGAAAGAATCATTTCTTCTTTGCAAATTAAGCGTAATTATCTATCTCAGAGGGCTGTTCTAAGTTTGATTGATATAAATTAAAAAGTGCTTAGCACAGCAAATTGGCTTATAAAAATCAGTCAAAAAGTGGTAACATTAACTTGCGAAGGTAAATAAGTCATGATAAATCATGATCAAGAAATGAAGAGTAGGTCAATAGTTTTTTTTTTTTAATATTTTCCAATGAAGTCCAAAGTGTTCAGAGACCTCTCATTGTTTATTTACTATTGCTATTTGATGTGACTCTAAAAAGATCTCTGAATAAACTGAAGAGTTTGAAAATGGTGAAGAGAAAAAATGTTCAGCATAAATTTACTTTTTGTTTTGTTTTGTTTCGATGCAACTTTTTGCTTTGAGATAGTGATAGATTCACATACAGTTTTAAGAAATGATGCAAAGAGATCCTATGTACTCTTTACCCAGTTTCTTCCAATGGTAACATCTTGCAAAATTGTAATACAATATTACAACCTGGATATTGACATTGTACAGTTAAGATACAGAACATTCCATCATCCCAAGGATCCCTCATGTTGCCCTTTTAGAGCCCAACCCACTGCCCACCTGCCCCCACCTACTAATTAACCACTCGCAACCAGCAATCTATTCTCCATTTCTATCATTTTGTCATTTCAATGTTATATAATGAAATCATACTCTATGTGACCTTTTGGGATGGCTTTTTTCATCCATGGTAATTCTCTCGAGATTCATCCAGGTTGTTGTGTGTTTCGATAGTGCATTCCTTTTTATTGCTGAGTAGTATTCTATGATATAGATGTCCCACAGTTTGCTTAACTATTCACCTATTGAAGGACATCTGGGTAGTTTCCATTTTGGGGTTGTTATACATAAAGTTTCTATAAACATTCATGTACAGGTTAATGTGTGAACATGAGTCTTCATCTCTCTAGGATGAATACCTAAGGATACAGCTGCTTAGTTGTAGGATAGGGGGATGTGTGTGTGTGTGTAATGAAATTACCAGACTGTTTTCCAGAGTGACTATATCACTTTACATTCCCAACAGCAATGTATGAGTGGTCCAGTTTCTCTATTTCCTTGCTAGCATTTGGTGGTAATCTTTTTTTTTCTTTCATTCCATATGTTTATATTGATATCTCGTTGTGACTTTAATTTGCATTTCCCTAAAGCCTAATTTTTGGAGCCTCTTTTCATAAGCCTATTTGCCATCTGAATATTCTCTTCAGTAAAATATCTCTTCACGTTTTTTGCCCATTTTCAAATTGGATTTTTGGTTTTTCACTTCTAAGTTTTGAGAGTTCTTAATTTGTTCTAGATGCCATTCCTTTGTTACATATTGATTTGCAAACATTTTCTCCCATCCTGTAACTAATTATTTTATCCTCTTAACAGTGTCTTTTGCAAAGCAAAAGTGTCTAATTTGGATGAAGTCTAGTTTGTCAATTTTTTCTTTTACGGGTTGTGCTTTCGGTGTGAAGTCTAAGAACTTTTTGCTTAGTCCTAAATTCTGAAGATTTCCTTTTGTGTTTCTCTTTTCCTAAAAGATTACAGTTCAGTCAGTTCCATTTGTTTTTTTTTTTTATTTCATTTGAGACTTTCTTTTTAACCTGTGGATTATTTAGAAGTGTGTCATTTAATTTTCAAGTGTTTGGAGAATTCCTGTTATCTTTCTGTTATTAATTTCTAGTTTGATTGCATTATGGTCAGAAAACATTCTCTGTATGATTTGAATTATTTTAAATGTGTTAGTTTGTCCTATGATCTATGATACAATCTATCTTGGCATATGGTAAATGATCACTTGAAAAGAATGTGTATTCTGTCATTGTTGGGTAGGATGCTCTATAAATGTCAATTAGATCCTGTTAGTTGATGGTATTGTTGAGTTCCTCCATATTCCTGCTGATTTTCTGTCTAGTTGTTCTATCAATTGTTATGAGAAGGGAGTTGAAATCTCCAACTATAATTGTAAATTTCTACTTTTCTCCTTCCAGTTCTATCAGTTTTTGATCATGTATTTTGCAGCTCTATTGTTTGTTGCACACACATTTAATATTGCCGTCTTCTTGCTGGAAGATATTATACAAAAATTTATCATTATAAGATGTCCCTCTCTGTGTCTGATAATTTTCTCTGCTCTGAAGTCTACTTCATCTGATATTAATCCTCCAAATTACTTTTTTCTTTGATTAGTGTTTGAATGATATACCTTTCTCCATCTTTTCACTTTCAACCAGCTTATATTATTATATTTGAAGTGAGTTTCTTGTAGAAAACATATAGTTGGACCATGTTTTTAATCCACACTGCCAATCTCTTTCAGTTGGTGGATTTAGACCATTTATATTTAATATAGTAATTGATATGTTAGGGTTTAGGTCTGCCACTTTATTTTTTGCTTTCTCTTTGTTCTTTCTGTTTTTTTAAAAAATGTATTTCAGGGGATTACTCAAACATTTTTTAGAATTCCATTTTGATTGTCTATTATGTTTTTTAGTGTATTGCCTATTTAGTGGTTGCTCTAGGTATTACATTACATATACATAACATTAGACTCTAGCGGTATGGTCATTTTCAAAGAAATGATTTCCAGAAAATTTTATCATCAATTACATGGAAAACCTATCGTATTTCCCCATATATTTGCTTCTATTGTTCTTCTTTCTTCTGGATGTTCTAAAGTTCCTTCTTGTGTCATTTCTTTTCTGTTTAGAGAACTTCCTTTAGCCATTCTTTTAGAGTAGGTCTCCTGGCAATAAATTCTCTTGATTTTCATTAATCCGAAAATGTCTTGATTTCCAGTTCATTCCTGAAGGATATTTTCATTGGATACAAGATTCTGGGTTGACAGCTGTATTCTTTCAGAATTTGAAAAACAGTGTGCCACTTCCTTCTGGATTTCATGGGTTTTGATGAGAAATCCTTTGTAATGTGACTTTCCTTCTGTAAATAAGGTACTGTTTTTCTCTCACTGCTTTCTAGATTTTTTTTCTTTGTCTTTAGTTTTCAAAGTTTAATTATAATGTGACTTCATGTGGATTTGTCTGGAGGTTGGCTCACATTCTTAAATCTGCAGATTTATGTCTTTTGCCAAATTTGGAAAGTTTCAAACCATGATTCTTCAAGCATTTTTCAGCTC
This sequence comes from Equus przewalskii, assembly GCF_037783145.1. Lineage (NCBI taxonomy): Eukaryota > Metazoa > Chordata > Mammalia > Perissodactyla > Equidae > Equus > Equus przewalskii. The sequence continues at coordinate 22,846,214 of NC_091858.1, read as the reverse complement.
TGCTCTCTTTATCCTCTCCTTCCAGGACCTGAATAACACTAATGTTAGTTCTTTCATTATTGTTACACGGTTCCCTGAGGCTCTGTGCATTTCTTTTCAGCCAACTTTCTCTCTGTTGTTCAGATTCGGCAATGTGTATTGCTCTATCTTCCAGTTTACTGATTATTTCCTCTGTCCCCTCCATTCTATTGTTGAGCTCATCCACTGACCTTTATATTCTGGTTATTGTACTTTTCAGTTTTAATATTTCCATTAGATTCTTCTTCATATCTTTTATTTATCAGCTAAGGTGCTCTATTTCTTAACTGAATATTCTATTTTTTTCATTTGTTACAAACATGTATTTAATTCTTACTGAAGCATTTCTATCATGCTGCTTTAAAATCTTTTTTAACTAATTCTAATGTCTTTGTCATCTTGGCGTTGGATCTATCAATTATCTTTTTTCATTCAGTTTAAGGTCTTCCTAGTCCTTTCTATGACAGGTAATTTTTAAATTGACACATGGACATTTTTGTTTCATGTTATGAGACTCTGAATCTTATTTAAACTTTCTATTTTAACTGGCTTTTCCTGACACTATTCTGGCAGAGGAAGAGGGAACAGTGCTGTCCTGTTACTGCCAGGTAGAGATGTAAATCCTAGTTCCCCACTTGGCCTCCATTTGTACATGAGAGGGAGCTCCTTGTTACTGCTGAGTAGGGGTGGGGGTGCTGAGCCCCCACATGCTCTCCACAATAAACATTATCACTGAGTGATAGTGAAAATCCTGACTGTCCACTAGGCCTCCTCTGACACCACCCACTGGAAAGGGGTGAGGCACCTCATGACTGTTGAGAATGGGTGAAGTCAGTTTCTTTGCATCATTTCCACTGACACTAGGGATAAAGTGAGGATAACACTCTTGTTACTGGCCAGTGGGCATGAAGTCCCAGCTCCCTATTGGCCTTCTCTAATACCACCCTGGTGTGGTGGAGCACCTTCTTACAGCCTCATAGCAGGGGACGTCTAGATTTCCCCACTCTGCTTTTGCTGGCATGGGTGGTGGTGGAGCCAAATTTTTTCTGTGATGTTAGCTTCAGCCATGGTTTATTGTCTACAAGTTTTGTCTTGCTAGATTGCTCCTTTTTTGGTTCTTCAGCTAGTGACAGCAAGTTTTTGTTGGGGCTTTGTTTGTTTGTGCATTTCCAGGGTGCCAGCTTCTTCAACTCCAGTTCTGGGATATGTGAGGCAAAAAGAAAACCCAGAGAACTCACCGCTATGTCAGTTCTCTGTTTTTGTCTTACTTGATTCTTAGGCAGTAGTTGACAAAGGTGATCAGTGTCCATTTTTTGAAACACTCTTTTCACTTAGCTTCTGGGAACCCACACTGTCCTGGTTTTCTTTCTACCTCACTGGCTACTTCTCTTATCCTCTGTTTAATCTTTATTTCCTTCTAGACTTCTAAGTGTTTAAATGGCCCACTATTCAAATCTTGGTCTTCTTTTCTTCTCTATAACCACTCTCTTGATCAGTGCTGTCCAATAGAACTTTCTACAATGATAGAAATGTTCTACATCTGTGCTATTCAATTTGGTAATGCTGTTGAGCACTTGAAATGCAGTTGATGTGACTAAATTTCTAATTATATTAAATTTTAATGAATTTACATTTAAACAGTATCATGTGGCCACTGGCTACCATATTGGATAGTACAGCTCTAGATGATTGCATCCTATCACATGAATTTAAATACTATCTGTATATTGATGAGTCTAAAACATATATTGTTATCTTTGTCCTTTCTCCTTCATTTTAACTGCCCACTTGATGTCTCCCTTGGAAATATAATGTTAGACCCTAAACCTGGCTGCATATTAAATCTTGGCAAGGAGCAGGTGCAGATACATATTTTTTTGAATATTTCTCTAATTTTAGGTGGCCCCAGTTAATTCTATGTTCCCAAAGTTAAGAACAACTATTAGCAGCCTTCTCTTCTAATTTTAAAAAAATCGTTATTTTTCTCTTAAAATATTTTTAATCTTTATCAAAATTATACATGGACTTTGTTTAAAGAACAAGATGGTTGTATAAGTTTTGTTAAATCAAAGAGAGAAAACCCACCTCCTGCTTTCTCTATGTTTCACCCACCCCAACTGTTATTTCTTCTTCCTCAGAATTATAGCTTTCAAGTTACATTTGTATTTCTAAGTCAATTACTTGACTGGTTGATATTTAATTTTTTCAGTTCTAGAAGTTGTATGTTAATTTCCCACTACAGGAAATGAGAACTTAGTATTTTCTACACCCTGCTTATCTACATGTATACTTTCTCTGCCCTGTTCTTGCCAACAGTTATTTAGTTATTTTGTAATTTTGGTTACATTGATATTCAATATTTACCTAATAACAACTATGTAACTGAAATTTACAAATGAGCTATGGAGTAAATCATGATAACATTTTATTTTCTGTACTATTTTTTGTTTGTTTTCTTGGAATTAGGAATTTTGTTTTTCTTTTGCTTATTTTTCTATGTAGTTGCCCTGATTTAATCCCACACTTTCCACTTGTATTTTTCAATCTCCTTGCAATACTTTTAGTCATACCTTGCATGTCTGAAAATTTCTTTTACTTCTCCTTTCACTCTTTACACACTTGATTGATATTTGACTAAATATAAAATTTTATATTTAACATAATTTTCTTCCAGAATTTTCAAGGTATTGTTTTATTGTATCCTACCTTGTAGTATTGCAATTGAGGTAAGAGAAGCCATCTGGATTTTTGATGTGACCTATATTTTGCCTCTGGAAGCTTGTCAGGTCTTCTAATTGCCCTCAGTGTTCTAAAATTGATATGTCTTGGTGTGGGTCCTTTTCATCCTTTGTCCGGGCAATTCACTGGGTCTTTCAAACCTGGAAACTCATGTTATTTAGTCTTGAAATTTTTTTAAAACAATTATTGTAGTCATGATTTTCTCTCCTTTAATTTCTCTATTCTCTTTCTGGAAATCCTGTTATTAGGATGATATAGCTTCTGGACTGATCTTTGAATTTTTATATCACTTCTATTTCTCATGTATTATTCTTTCCACTCTATTTTATGGGATGTTTTATCAATTTTACTTTCAAACCTATTGAATTTTCACTTGTGCCATAATCTTTTTAAATTCTAAGAGCCCTTTTTAATTGCCTGAACTTCCCCCCTTTTTATTGCATTCTATTCTTAGTTCATGGATGCAACATCTTCTGTTATCACTTTCAGGACATAAATAATATTTTTTTTAGATTTTCTTTTTTCTATGTAATTTCTGTTTTCTTCAAGTTGCTTTCAATCTGTTATTTGCTTGGTTTTGGTCTTTATCTTTCCTGCTGGAGGCCTTCTTCAGAAGTCAATAATCATCAGTTGTCTGACCATATATGAGTGAAAGACCATAAATATGATTGGAAGTTCTTAATTTACCAGTGAGTCTGTAGGGTGACCAGGCAAGGAATATTTGTGAGAAATCCCTTGTGTTGAAAATAGTCAGAGTGGCATTTTTCTCTTGTGCTAGTCGTATTCCCTAGAGAAGATTCCTCCCATCTTCTACCTGGAAATAAAGTATGGAAGCTGAGTAGGGAAAGAAGCCTGGAGGGGGTGTTAGCAATCAGCGTGTATGTACTCATTATACCTTTTGGTTCTCAGTCCAGTACTTATGACTCAATGTACTTCAATGCAGGGGTTCCCCCATTCTACCCTTTGTAGAGGACAAAGCTTCCCCTCTTACGGTAATGTAGAGGGGAAGTAGCCCAGTGGTGTCAAATGGGGGAAAAGATCAGGTCCCTAGCTAACGATGTTTTAAAAAATATCTTCTGTATATTAGCCTTCTTCCTTTTACGCATAATTCAGAGTTACCTGGTGCCACCCATTTCTGAGTCTTTTGAAAATTCTGTGGATTAAATCAGATTAATTTTTAGCTTTCTCTCTGCTGGCTTGGAATTTGAAATTCTTGGGCTTCCTAAGTAGTTTACCACTTGTCTATGTCTGCTTTTCGCCCACCAAAATATGTTGTTATTATCTCCTCTCTTGCTCTCTCTTCTGCCTCCATTTCTAAAAACATTATTTTTACTGACATTTCGTAGAGATTCTGTGTTGAGGAGGAGCAAAATTAGATGCTTGGGTTTAATTTGTCCTAGCTCTGGAATTCCATATTCTAAAGTTCTTCTTTGGTGATGTGTGGGATTGGGGCATGGACACTAGATTTAAAAATGTTGGGCAGGAGAGGGAGAGAGAAGAGGTGATGTGCACTGTGATTTGGATTTTGGGGGAACTGTGAGAGAATGAGACTAGAAAGTGAGGGAAGATGCTGAGCTATGCTAGGTATGTGGAGAAAGACTGGGGATACTTCTATGACTTCTGTTTAGAGCTTATACTTTCTTATTAGTCTCAGCTATTTCAAAAATTCTTGTTTAGTGGCCTTCAGCATTGCCTCATTTTGAGCTAGGGACAGAGGCAGCTGCCAGCAATATTCATCCTGGACCCACCTAAGGCTCACTGCCCGGTGTCACGGTGTTTGAGAGGACCATATCTACGTCTCATCATCATGCGTGTTCTAACAGCAGGGCATCGCAGCCTTGCAACACAGAACCAGACCAACTCAAGTGGTATCCTTACACTGAAGCATGTCAAAGTCCTTTATTCTTAATTGTTCATCCCTTTGAAAGAATATTGCCCCAATCTCCCTGCTCTCTTTCTGAATCAGGTGTATGTTTGGAGAAGGACAGTATTTCAGCCAAACGCTTTAAAAAGTCCTATTTGCCTTACTTGAGATATTTAATAGACACCTTCTATTTCTAACTTCACATTCTTATCTTGTATGTGGTTTTTTTTCTTTGTAAGTCACCTCAAATCCATCACTGAACAGGAGGCATATTAATTACTAAAATGAATTAAATATAATTGATCTCCTCAATTTGAATTATTTGCTATTTTGGTTCATTGGTTTTCTTGGAATAGGAAGTAAAATGATTGTGAGGTAAATTGCCTTTCATCTTATATCATGCATCAATAAATAATGATTAGGTTGGCATTATATGTCACTACACCAAGATAAATAATGGTAATAATCTGTCATTTACAGATTTTGAAAGCAAGTTAATTTCCAATGACCTGTACTGAAAATCCTACTCATATCAACATTTGATGAGTTAAATGCAATTTAATTAGGAACATATGGACAAAATTTCCCTTGAAACAAGCAAAGATTTAAAAATAGGACTATATGTACTTGATAAAACGTTAAGTGCAGACAATATCTAAAATGTTTTAAATAGTTTAAGCTACTTAGTAAAAGTCATAACACTACTGAACACTCCACATGATTTCCTATGATTTAATGATAAGAGAATAGAAGTTTGTAAATTTTATTAAATACATGTCAGCTAAACCATGCACTAAAATTAAAACTTCGTAAGAATAGGAGAAGAGGACAATGTCTAGTTTAACATAATACGCTACTTGAGTACGGTGCCATCCCTCGTGACAGCATTGATAGCATTTACACAGCACAAGATACAAAAATGTGGGAGATGAGAGAGAGAGAAGAGGCAGAACAGACTGAATTTTGAGGTTTGGGAATCTTCTAGAGTGAAACTAGAGTTTGATGGAAAATACTGAGCTATGTTAGCTATACAGAAAAACCTAGGGAGCAAAATTCTGCGAACATCGTTTAAGAATTTGCATTTTCTTATTTGACCTAGAATTTGGTGTCTTTGATCCTTCCCTTGACAAGGATATAAAGTCCCATGAACGTACAGAGACTTACCCATAGCCATTTAAACAGCTCCAGATCTGTCTGTTGCTGGCCCTTTAAGTGAAGGCAGCCTTCCTGTGAAGTGAGCATTGAAAAGCAGGTTGAGAGCTCCAGCATCTGTCCCAGCTATTCACCCAGAGCTGTGTTCTATGTGTTTCTGTGTGCTTTGTGTCTCTGGCCTTTTACTTCTGGGCTTTCAATACCGGCCAGTTTTGGAGATCCATTTGAACACTGTGAGATCACTAACTGCAGCTTCTATTTAAGCTCTTAACCCTGTTCTATGTTAGTTCAGTGGTTTCAAAAACAATGAAGTCACAAACTTTGTCCAAAGTTCACTTTTATTGCAGTAAAATGCAATGCATAGGTATTAATTACAGCACATAGATGTGCCTAGAGTGGTGTATGCAAAAAAGTTTCCCAGGATTCTAAGCCCTATTCAGAAGCGTGTCTGGGCATCCAACGTTAGTGGATAGGATAACAGACGGGTCTCACCAAATCTGAAGGTCATCATTGTAATAGGAAGCTCCCCATTTTCAGTCCTTTATAGCCACTACTCTGATACCAGGCTAGTTATAATTCTTGCTACTAACAACTCTCATTGAGTATACAAAGAAAGGTGAAATCATAGATGTGCAAAAACAATCATGATTATGTGACTCATAATAATACATAGGTATTTAGCCATTTGAATTAGCTCCTCCTTCAAAACTAATCTTCAGGTGTTCCCTAGTTAGCACCTCATTACACCTCCTTGATTTTAATATCACCAAACTTTGAGAAAGAAATGTTTTTCCCCACCAGCCCATCGCGTTATGGAAATTTCATTGACTTCCCAGCATATCCTCCTGATCAGTGAGGATGATTTAAACAAGTGAGTTAGAAGGGCACTCAGATGGGAAATTCCCAAAATTCTTTCCACGAAAGGCCCAAGGGAGTGAAGCTACCTGGCACTTCACACATCTACATCATTGCACTTGCTCTTTCTTCTATATATAATGCTATTCCCTACCCTTCCATTTATGCTTGGGAGACTTCTAGCCATCATTCTAAACCTATCACAAGTCTTTCCACTTCCATGAAAATTTCCTCTGGGCACAATTATGCATTCACTTCTCTGTGTTCCCATAGCATTTACATATAATATAGTGTAGGGTTTATTCCATGGCTTACACTGATCTTTTTAGATATCTAACTCCCCACCAGACCAGGGGGTCTCAAAGGGAAGGGACTTTGGTCTTCCCTGTTATGCCCAATAAAAACACAACGAAGGTCTTTTAAAATATTGAATGAATAACCATGGAACATACAGTTGGTTCTTTATATTTCCTCCAGGATCCCATCTAAAAACAGGTTCAAAAGTATAAAGTAGGTACCACTCATAGATTCCCCTGATTCACCATAAGAATATACATACTGGGTCATACATTGTCAATTTAGGAATGCGTCTATTGGAAAGATAGGGATGAGTATTTTCAGTACATCCAGCATCCCCGGCACTAGCTTGGTTATCAGTTTTTCCCCCTCTTCCAGGAAAGAAAACTGGAGAATTCAAAAGATTTAATGTTAGTCCAATCTCTAACACTCAGATAACTTGGACATAAGGACACAGTAAAGAATAAGTGAAACACAAATATGAAAAGCCATATCCATTTCTTCTTACCCCCAATATTTAAGTTTTTATTACTATAGAATGGAATCTTGTTTTGGTTATGAGATTTTCATATATTATAACCGATATTTACAAATGTATGTCATTTTTAAGATTATAACAGCATTTGATAATCTTATTGCATTTTACCAAAAGAATAGGTAAACTAAGGGAAAATTATTATGGAATGAATGTATTATATGAGAACTATGGTTAGTCACACTTTCTGATATTCATTTCTGAGCGTGCTTTCTGCAGGTAAACATCAAATATGACCAAACATTCACAACTGTCTCTATTTATACAAACGGTTTTTCTTTGAGGGAATTAGGTTGAATTAAAAGATAATTACACTGACAAATGTGACCTTTTTTTTCTTAAATGGCTATCATGAAGAGTTACTCAAATTTACCTTATTTTTTGTTCATTGTAATATCAAGCAATGGCAGTTTAATATCCTGCTGCATTCAGATTAAAACAGGCTGGAACTTATAAGGTTGACCCTTGATAACACTTGATGTTCTGACAATAACAGCTGGTTGTTTTGCATTTCAAATGTGTATACATTCCAGCTGACTTCTCTTTGTTCTAGGAAGAAAAGGGTTATTACAGGTCTATAAACCATTTCTCCCCCTTTATGAACACCAGAGGCAAACTTGGTCTTGAACTGCAGCCCTTGCAAACACGAACTGTTAAATCGGGGTCTCTCAGAGGTTACCATGTACCAATTACTCATCTAGAAATGCTTTTAGCAAGATATTCCTGGTCTGTCTAGAGGAGATCATTTATCGTCAATAAACCTGCAAGGCTGCAGCCACGTTGAAGAACGAACGTTGGAACCAGAAAGAGTTACATGATATGGAAGATGCATAAGCTGAGAGACCCCTAAACTCAATGGCAGCTTTGTGCTAACCTATCCCCCACCAGTTCTCTCTCAGAAACCAAAACTCATCCTGGCAGAAATGGGGACCCGGGAAGCTCTAGCTAATGAGTTTGGGCAGTCCCACATATGGATGTTTCACACGCTATTACTTTTATCATCTAGATCTTGCTAATCATCAATAACAATCTGTACTGGGTATGACATGTATTTCGTTTGAGTCTGGTTGACAATTAAGGCCTTTGTGTTCATTTGATTTAAAAATCATCGAGAAATTCAACCTTGAATTGTCTTCACACAAAGGAATAACTCTAATTGCACATCTGGCTAAAAAAATGAGAAACATTCAGTTCACGTGCTCTTATTACTTGGACCCACAAGTTGTGGAGCTGGTTCTCTGCTCTGCTCTTACCTGATTCTCTTCTGATGTTATTAAGCGTGTAAGAAATTCCACAGGAACAAATACTTTGCGTTTACTAGTAAAGATATCTGCTCAGGCTGGGGCTTTTCTGACAACAGTAATGACCTCATTAGTTATTTTAATAGTTTAAATAGTGCCTTGGAAAGTAAGGAGATCTGCCATTAAGAGAAGAAAAAGCACAGCTGAGTTGTCTCCTTAATGAATTGAGCCGTTCAATGGCTAATCTTCTCCAAAGTCTCTAATGATGTCCTGGTTAATGGAAATCCAGAAGTATTTTAATAGAAGGTCCTCAGTCTAAAACCTTTGCAGCTGCAACTTCGATTACTTTGTACATAATAATAATAACACAAATAAGAGCAGCCAACTTTTATTGAGTGTTTACTATAGGCTAGACAAACATAGGAATAGAGAACACCTGAAAAGACAAACATTCTTTAGCTAGCCACTAGATGTCTAACTCAAGTTATACATAAATTTATTAAATTGGGTCAATTGACATAATTGGCCAACTGTTCAAACGTGTACAGATGGTGACTACAGCCGGATCCTGAAGGTTCATGATTTATGGGAAGATACATATCGCATCTTGCCTCTCTGGAGAAGAAAATTTCTTTTTCCCAAGCAGCATAAATCTCCATCCTGGCATAGCAGAGGAGAAGGTTTTGTTGTTGTTCTCTCCTTAATCTTCCTAACTTGGATTTAAAAGCAATAAGAAAATGAACAATAAATATTCAACAATGGAATGTAAGGCCCCGGAGTTAGATGGTATGGAAGAAAGAGAGAATGCTTCAGTCCTTTAAAGTTTGTCTCTGATCCCTCCAGCGGTTGGTTCAGGTCATCAAGTTCCTCATCAAATCCTAAGTAGGACAGAATTTTGTCAGAGAATTTAACCCCTAGTACTATGTAGTAGTACTCAAGCGCGCCGGTGTGAGCATCAGAAAGCCTGCACTCAAATTCCATCTCTGCTTGTTACTAATTGTATGACTTTGCTCAAGTTATTAAATCTTCCAGTAATTACTTTCCTCATCTCTAAAAATGGAGACCCTAGTAACTACTTCATTGGGCTGTTTTACAGCTTGAATTCAGATGAGAGGATGTATAAAATGTACTGGTACACACTAAGTATCCAATAGACGGTGGCTATTATCACTTTTATGTTTATTGCTAATAATGGGAGTACCAATTGGGCCAGTTCATCTCAGCCATATTATGCCTCAATTTCCTCTGCTTATGATTTTAATACCCCTTCCGCCAACCTAGGCTTGAACACCACCCCAAATCTCCTTATCTACCTTAAGCTTCCCTCCCAGAGGCTAGACCTTGCTTTCCTTTGACCATTACCTCCTCACTCCTCCCCAGCCTCCGGTTCACTGGCTGTATTTCCGCCATGAATTAAATAGTTAAAATGATGCTGACGCCCACTTGTTTTTGAGTATGAACTGACACAATGACTTTCTACTTTATCCCTGCCCCACTTAACCGCTGGACACCCTTAGATCTTAGAAATAACCTCAACTGGGGCTACGCTTGCCTTTTGTACAATGAATCACTTAGCTGCTACAGGTGGCGGCAGCTATTGCATTAGGTTGTATTTCCCAGGCTCCTTCCCTAGCTTCTGTCTCCTCCCTGTCGGCTTAGGTCCTGGCATGCCTCACGTGTGAGCATTTCACAAACTAGGACATGTAAAGAAATAAAAACTCACAGCAACTCCAGCGAAGGAACTTACAGTTTACTTTTCAACATAATCTTATCTTCTCCTCCTAAAATACCTGAGCAATTGACATAAAACTTATTTTACTATCTACTTCTGTATCAGCAGAGTTCTATTAGTAAATATCAGCGTAGCATCCAACTGGGTAATACAAACCTGTGTTTTCTCTTATCTTACATTGATGGGCTGGTGTGGATACAAAGAGTGCAATTAAATGAGAAATAGAAGTGTGTCTCAAAATCCTTATCAATTTTTATTACTCTCTAAGAAAAATACAGCAACTCTATTTTAATACTACTATAACATTAAATGTCATTATTAACATTCAGCATTCTTTTAGTGGTATGAATATTTGAGATAGAAAGTCCTTCTAAGTAGAAATCATAATCTTTCCTCTACAACCAACTCATCTTCCAGTTCATCTTCCAACTCATCTTCCTCGTGCTTCTCAATAGGCTCTATTCTCATCCTGGTCATGCAAGCTTATAGCCTTGGAGGTGTTCAAATATCATTTTAGCAGAAGATGCAAGTATACAACTAGCCATATCTTTTAGATAGCATTGTATTGAAACTAACCAAAATGATTGCTCATATAAACATCTTAGTGTGTTTATTCCTTACAAAAAACTTTTTTTTATTGACTTCATTTTTCTTTTTTAGAGCAATTTTAGGTTCACAGCAAAATTGAGGGAAAAGTACAGAGATTTCCTGGCCCGTCACAAACATAATCTCCCCCATTATCAACATCCCCCGCCAGAGAGGTGTTGTACATTCTATGGGTTTGGACAAACGTTTAAAGACATGTATTCATCTTTATGGTATCATACAGAGTATTTTCTCTGCCCCCAAAATCCTCATAGGACTACCAAGTTTTCCGCGCTGTGTTTGTACCTCCCAGGTCAGATTCTAGCGGGCTAGTTCCTCAACTTTCTGCAGCTGTGCCCTACTCTTGGCCACTCTCTCAGTACCCTCATTTCTCATGCCAATTTTGCTTGCAGTTGTCCCACTTCTATTCATTATTCTGCCTGGTAAACTTGCAAGTCATTGATCCCTCATTCGAGCAGCTCCTGGATGCTCATCACAGGCTCAGCTGGGGGCCTGGCTCTAGTCCAGGTCACCTTCTGTGAGTGCTGAGCTTGACACTTCGTATTTAATAGTGTTAGCATGAAGTGCTGATGAAGCCATTCACAAACCCAGGTGATGGCAGAGGCAACGTCGATCGTCCTATAATGGTTCCCACGTCTTTGTTGTATTCCCCACAGGGAGCTTTACGCCTTCCGGTTTCTGCCTCAGACAGTGACTCATCTCTTTCAGGGCATTACTCCCATACCAACTATTCTGTCATTGTTTCTTTGCATGACTGTATTAACATAAAAAGGATGCTTCTGTTTGTTGAGAAAAAGATATTCTTCAACTTCGAAAGGATTTGGATTGCTCAGAGACTTAAAATCTTCAAAACTCTGAAAGACAAAAACATGTAGTACTATTTACACGTAGACAGATTTTTTGGTAAGGTCAAGCGTACATCATCTCAAACTTAATGTTCTAGGATATTAACTGCCTTTTTTACCCATGTGGGTACCACAGGGCCCACCAGTGAGGTCCCAGCTGTATCTATTTGTAGAAATGTATTAGTAGGGATGGTCCTGGTTTATTTTAAAGTACAACTCAAACACATTCTGAACTTCACCTGAATTCTAAATGCATTCTGTACCCTGTGCATAACAACCCATTTGCCTCTGAGAGTGAGAAGAATGGGCATTCCTAAGCCACTCAATTGTTGTTTGAGTTGCTCACAGCCAAGTGAAAAACAGAGTTTATCCTTTGTATCAATTCACTGGTTCTGTCTACAGAATTTCCAGAGAAGGCTGACTCCCTCTTTTTGAATCACTTTTTGAATCTTGAAATATCCTCGTCTTCCTCATCCAGGACCCACATTTTCTACTAGTCTATGGCATTCCACAAATTAATCTGAAATAAATAATATCCATGTAAGATCATTTCACTTTCAAAACCTTTAACATCAAGCTAAGTTTCAGGTAGCAGGGCTGTGTACCTTAGGCTCTTCTAATTTGTTTTGTTCCTGGATTTCAGAGACAGGAATCTGAACAGAGAGCTCCTTTTGTTTCTCGTTCCTCCAGGTTTTATGCTATCCTTGGAAATTTCTTAATTCGTTAGCTTCCCTCTTCCTAAGATAAATCTGAAATTAAATGTTCCATTTTGTTTATCACAATTTGATAAGAACTAAAGTAACTTTCAAGCAAGAAGAGAAGCCCTGGGATGGACCAGAGGACTATAGACATGGCCAAGAATGTTTCAGTGGAGAGTCTAGGCTGATCCAGGTGGCAGGTGACGTAAATGACGAAGCACATCCTCTTCTCAGGACTTTCCCAGCAGGCTCAGATCAGTATCTCAAAAATGGTCTAGTTTCCATGCCACCCCTGTGGGCTCAGAGTCACTGATGGGACCTGGAAATTTGCATTTTGCCTGCTTCCCAGCCACTCATCATATGCTTGTTTGAGCACCATTGCTCTCCAGATCAAAGCTAGTTAAAGGCATTTCTTCACCCGTGGTTCGCAAACCATAGATACACCAGCAAGCAGTGGACTCTAGTCTCTTTAAAAATTAAACAAGAAAGGGAAAGCGCCTTTCATGTCTCAGCTGCCTGAATTAAGATAATTAAGGCATAGATGAAAATGTATAGTGTGTCCCACAAGCCAGTAAGCTGCATCTGTTCACTTGAATATTTTGTTCAAACCCTGCTAGTGAAAATGCCTCCCATCTCTTTGGCATTCTTTGACTTAACAATCCTCCCCAAATTACTCCATTTTTATGAGACTACAGTTGTGCCTGTTGACTGTCTGGTGTGAATTACACTTCAGTCAAAGGGAGCAAGAAGAAACAAAACACTTCCATTTACTAGTAATCATTTGCACTAGAAAATAGCATAATTATTTTTTCCAAGTGAAGCAAATATTTTAATCTGGTGCTTGAAATTTTTTATTACTTTCACACACTCCCTATATTGCCTTATTTTCTAAGTAGGATTTAATCCCCCAAAGAGTCTTTTAATATTTGAATTTCATGCAGACTTAGAGGGATGAATAATATTAGACATGGCAAAAAAATAAATTTCTCTTTGGTTTTTCAACTTCCCGTGCAATTTTACTAAGTACCTTTTATGAATAGAGATACCATTAAAAAAAAAACTCTAAGGAGGATTTTAAAAAAATGAAATAAGAATTATAGTCCCTACCATTTTTTTTTTTTTTAGATTTTATTTTTCTTTTTTCTCCCCAAAGCCCTCTGGTACATAGTTGTATATTTTAGTTGTGGGTCCTTCCAGGTGTGGCATGTGGGATGATGCCTCAATATGGCTTGATGAGCGGTGCCGTGTCTGCGCCCAGGATCCGAAACGGTGAAACCCTGGGCCGCTGAAGCAGAGCACGTGAACTTAACCACTCGGCCATGGGGCGGGCCCTATAGTCCCTACTTTTTAAGGAGATACAATTTAGCTACAGTGAGGTCTACACAGCCAACAATAAATTGATATTTTTTGGAGCTGGGTATGCACTCTGTGTGAAAATCTCCAAGAGACATTAGCCCTCTGCAAGCCCTCCTTCTATACTCCGTGAAGGTATATTTCATCCGTGTGTGCAGCACATAAGCAGAATTTGCATACATTTGAGATGGCCACCTTATGTGTCAGTTTGGCTAAACCAGAGTCCTCAGTTATTCAAACGCTAATCTATTTTTTATTAATATCTTACCCCCCTCCCAAGCAGATCAGCCTCTCCTAGAAGGCCTTGTAAGTTTCTGTGACCTAACACGTGTACAGAGGGAGTCTCCAACCGTGCCTGTTGGTGAGGGTGAGGGTAATGCGATTATAACAAATGCAACCCATATTACTAGCTTGTGGTGCAAATGCAGAGAAAACTCCTATTTTTTCTGGTCGCCAACTGTAGCTCCCAAATGCCTTATCAAAGTAAGTACATTCTCTTCCTCTCGGAGGGCTTACTCCTAACCCTACAAATTATTCGATAGCCCTGGGCAGTTAGGTAGGGTTAAAGGGTCAATTCTGAATTCCAGTGCCACAGAGAGAGAAAAAGAGCCAGATTTGTCTAACTGCACAGAGACTTTGATTGTTCTAATTGTTCAAGAGCGATACCGTGTGGTCAGATGGACACTTCCCTGGTGATCCTTGATGATGGGGCTCCCCACCCACACCACGGTCATGCCCCGTGCTGGACTTCAGTTCCTGACCTATGGCACGTGTTTACGATAGAGTCTGGGGGAGGCTTCCTGTCCCAACACAGGCTCTGCCAGAACTAGGCCTCCCGCAGAATCCTCAACTCCTTATGGTAAATCCAGCACTCTCTTCCCTCCTTGTATATCCCCTTTGGCTTTACTGAATTTGATGTTCTTTTCTCTCAGTAGATCTTGCTGAGTGCCTCTCTGATTCGTGTAGATTTTTCTTTCATTCTTTAGGGTAAGATATTTTGCTCTCCCTCCAGCTCCCAATGAAAATATGCAAAGTCACCATTAAAATATAAAATGAATCTGTTAATCCAAAGCTTGAGTGTAAGTCGAAAGAAAAAAAAATGTGTTGCTCAAGAGAGTACAAGGGTAAATAATTGTCTGAACACTTGCTCTGGTCCAATACAACGGTCCATTTACAGACGTGTTTCTAGAATAGAGACAGATGCATTAAGGTGTCTGGGACAATGATGCCAGCTAATGGAGTATCTAACAAGCCAGCTCTTGTTCTGACATCAACTCCACCAAGCAAATTTCATATAATAATTCAGCTCCCTATTTAAATTTTTCTCCAGGAGAGAAAATCTTGATCAGTGATCACAAGTATCCTATTGACTTGAGAGTTGCATTTCTCATTAGAAAGGATGAACCACCCTTCTGGCTTTTATACTTCAACTCTATGACCTTGAATAAGGTGAGTCTATCTACTGAGTGACAGTTCCGACGTCTATGCTGTCCGACCAGGTCCCAGATCCTGCATTAAAAAAAATCAACCCTGGTCTGTGTTGGATTTGCCAAAGCAAAGCCAGTCAGCTTTTCATAGGTGATATTTAGTTTTCTTGAAAACAGCGTTTCTTCACACTGCAAAACACGTATACACAAATACACATTCTAAGGTTCTACGGGTCATGATTGGAGGATGATAAACACAATATTTTGAAAAATCATAAATAAAGAGAAATGATCAAGCATTTATCACGCTATTCCTTTACCAATCATATCAGAAAGTATCAAACACTAGATGAGGAAAAGTTACCCAATATAGAAATATCCCAGCTAGTAAATGAAAAGGAATCATAGAATTAGAATATAGCCATTTAGCAGCTCCTCATGAATTAATGAATATCATTGATACTTAAAATGGCTGTTAACACTATGAAAATGATCAGAAATATGAGATTTCTGATGAAGAATGCAACACAACTTCCGAAGGAGACTTGCTTCTCAAAAATAGATAAATAAATTGAACACATCACATCAAGTCTTTATGTTCAACTACCAATTTACAAAAAATACTGAGGACAGAGGAAAAGATTAAAGAGCAGACTAGGATGTAATCTGCAAAGTCTAGACTGTGGGAAGTTCTACAGGAGACCTAATCCACTTTCTTCAAGAAATAAATTGTAAAGGAAAATGTAGATGAAGGAGAATCTATAGATTAAAATAAATTGGAGAGATGTCTCGACCCGTCACACTAGGAGGCCTCATCCGGATCCTGATTTGAACAAACAATTTATTTTTTACATCCCATTTATGAGACAATGGGAAATTTTAATCTTGACAAGGTATTTTATGAATTAAAGAATTATTAAGTTTTTATATGAGATGATCATTTGGTGGCTATTTTATTTCCGGAGTTCTTATCTTTTAGAGATACATACTAAGACACTGCAGAATAAAACTATATAATGTCTGGGCTTGCTTCAAAATAACGTGGGTGTGGGGAATGTGTCGGGGTATAGATGAAACAAGATTGTCTTTGAGCAGATAATGTTGGAAGTGGGTGATGAGAAGATGAGTATCATTATACTATTAAGTTGAATTTTATATGTTTGAAATGGCTAGTTCAATATTGGATATTGAAAATACTATTTTTCATAACAAAAAGTTAAAAAGTCTCCAATAACAACAGCAATTTGGAAATTCTCAGGCTTTACTTCTCACAGAATAATTGACTCCAGGTAGGACACCCCCACCCCATGCTATGCTGTATATGAGTAAAGCAGAATTCATTTTGTGGTTGTCAGCTTCTTTTCAGAACCTCAAAAAACTAGATAAGATTGAAATATAGTGGTGTTACACTTGGTACCACTGAATTTTAAAAGCTTCAAAGGAAATATTAACAACAGAGTAAAGAAATTCTATATACCATATGTTAATGAAGTTGTTTTTATGAGTTCTCTAGAATGGTGAGTCAGCCAAAATTTACTAACATGAATGAAGACTATAATTTTTGCCAGTTGTACACAAATATCATACATATTAAGGAGAAAGATAGCAATAAAATATTAAAACAATGCAGTAAACCTTAAAATTTATCGTATGATGAGCGCAAAGGGTTGCAATTCAAAATATATTTTCAGATTTGGGAGTCACACTGAGTTAAGTAATATATTCTACTTTGGTCAATGTTATATATTACCCTAAAAGATCATAGGAAGGGTAGATAGATAGATAGATAGATAGATAGATGATAGGTAGCTAGATAGAAAGTAGATATTCTTTACTCTTTTACTACTTTCCAGGACATCTTACAGAAATATATAACACCAATTGATACTGATATGTGATTGAGCTAATGCTATTATTTAAAAAGAATTACAGGAGGCCGGCCCCGTGACCCAGTGGTTAAGTTCGAGCACTCCACTGCGGTGGCCCAGGGTTTGGCTGGTTCGGATCCTGGGTGCAGACATGGCACTGCTCGTCAGGCCGTGTTGGGGCAGCGTCCTATGTACCACAACTAGAAGGACCCACAACTGAAATATACAACTGTGCACTGGGGGAATTTGGGGAGAAAAAGCAGAAAGAAAGAAAAAACAAAAAGAAGAAGAAGTTGTTAGCTCAGGTGCCAATCTTACAAAAAAAAAAAGAATTATAGATAAATTTTCACATGGACTTAGCGTTTATTCATTCATTTGTTTATCTATGCATTTATGGGTTTCAGCAGGCTGGAAAACTGGAAGCTCGGGTAAGAGTTGATGTTGCAGTTTTGAGTCTGAAAACTGTAAGGCAGGCTGGTAGACTAGAAATTCAGGCAGGATTTCTATGTTAATCTTGCAGAATCCCTCCTTATCCAAAATCTCAGTTTTTGCTCTTAAGGTCTTCAACTTATTGAAGGAGGCCCATCTACATTATTGAAGATAATCTCTTTTACTTAAAGTCAACTGATTGTGAAGGTTAGTCACATTTACAAAATACCTTTACAGCTAGACCAGTTGACCAAACAACTGGGCACTGTAGCCTAACCAAGTGGACGCGTGAAATGAACTGTCACCAGCATATTTTTTAAAATCATAAAGTTTTTGATTGAAGGAGATGTTTGGGATCAAAGATTATTTGTGCTATGTAATTGAAATTGGGTAATAAATATGCTTTCACCTCTAGCCTAACAAACCATATTGATATTACACTACAGAAATGTTTATTACAGCTCAATAATTATTCATTGAGCACCTACCATGTGCCAGAGACTGTGTTAAGTGTTGGTCAATGGTGGTGGTCAAGTTAAATGTTGGTCTGAGGAGTTTGTAATGCGGGCACTTAATCTGGTTGTAGCAGCTGGGTGGAGGATGGGGACCTTTGATGGTGTGATATTTAAGCTAAGTCTTGAAGAAAGGACAAGAGTGCTGGGTGAAGATGGGGTTGGATAAGAACATTCTGGGTGGAGGAAAGAGGCTAGGCAAAGGCTGGGAGCTAAGCAAAATCACAGTGTTGAAGGAGCTGAAAGAAGTCTGGTTTGGCTTTAGTACTTATAGTTAGGAGAAAGAGGAAGAAAATCCAGCTTGAGAGATAAACTGGGGCCAGATTCTCATAAACTAGATAAAGGATTTTAAAATTTTACCTTAAGAGCAGTAACAAATACATGTACTAATTTATCCTATTATTTTCTATCATGCTGGAGAATAAAAGAGTATAATTTAATAGAGAAGGAATGAATATAGTGTGTTTATATTTAAAGGAACTGGTTACTTCCTAAAGATTACCAAATTCATTTAGCATTATTAGATTTTGTTTTCCATTTATGCAAATGAAATATGACCTTAAAGGGAAATAAGTACAATAACTACAAATGAAATATGACCTTGAGTGGAAATTAATACAATCACAATTAGTGTAACTTAAGGAAGAAGGGAAATCCCTCCATTTAGATATTAGGTAGACATTTAGGTGTTAGATAGATACCCCTCTAGATAGATATTAGACAAATGCTGTTGTCCTCATTATATGGAAACAGAATATTTCATTAAACAAATCAATAAAGGGTCACTTCATCTTTAACCAAGTATGCTTCCATTAAAATACGACCTCAATCTAAAGAAACAGATCAGTGTCTAATGTGCTCTTGGCTATGAGATTTTTATGTTTCATGATTCTTGATCACTTCAAGAATACTGCAGTTGTACACTTTGTTTTAGGACCCCAAATTATGTGGTTGGCTATTCTAATTTAAAAAACCAAAAACTACTGAAGTACCAGGAGTGCTTTCTTGGTGGGAGATGGAGTTCAGATATGTTTTACTGATGGAATTATCTGACCTTTCCTGTCCTGATGTTTATTTAAATCCAATGATAGGGGCTCAGAATCTTTCTGGGAAAAAAATTTATAGTACGTACAATATTGGGGTTCAGATATTTAGGCAAGTTGTATAAAGAGGGGCTAGGAGTGGCAAAACAAAAGGCAAATTATGAGGAAGCCTTTTATAGCTTTAGGAGGATCTTTAACCCAGTGGATGAACAAGTGCGACAAGGACTTTGTGGGGGTCCCCAGGGTTCAAGAAGGACGGCAGTGATCATGGCTGTTATGGAAATCAAACCAACCCCACCATGTCATCAGTAAACGCACAACTTGGAAACAAACCTAATAAAACTGTACCCTTCACAAGGTGGATCAAAGCAGTGGGTGCAGGAGCCTAGCTCAGAAGAGATGTTGCAGAAGAAAGATGAGCCTCAGCAGTCTGGTGCATCAGTATCATCAGCAGCAGCAGCAGCGGTAGCCTAAATGTGACTCAGAACAATGCAGGGACAGCTGCCACGTGTGACATCAAGAGCAGGTGGACCAGAGGAGGCTTCAGAAGTTTCCCCATTCCAACTGTCATATTTAATTGTAAAATAAAAACATCAAAGTTACTGCCACCGGTTCGCCTTTTTGGATAAACTTTGTGAATTGTTTTTTTCGTTTTTGGTGGAAAAAATTACTTATACATGGCATGATAATTGTGAAAAAACATCTAAATAGAGATTTCCCTTTTTCCTTAAGTTACAATATGGTGATCATGATAAATTCCATTTAGGGTCATATTTCATTTGTACTTATTTCCATTTAAGGTCCTATTTCATTTGCGTAAATGGAGAACAGAATCTAATAATGCTAAATGAATTCAATAATCTTAAGGAAATAATCAGTTCCTTTAAGCATGAATTAAATTAGACAGCAGTTTTACACTATTGTATTGCTAGTCAGATAAGACTTAGAGAAAGAAAGTCGACTGCAAGAGACTGTATTTTCAAAATATCTAATTCCCATTGGCATATTGTACTCTTGGAAGCAAGTTTTTAATTATAAAAAAATTGAATAATATCCGACCTTGTCTTGATAAGGTGCCTTTTCCACTTCATTACTGCAAAGCGAATGAGTGTGATTAGGGTTTTTCCAGAAGCACTACTTCTCTGCTGTTTAGATTGATCACTTCCTCTAGGTCAATTTTCTTGCTTACTCACGTGTGCTTTCACCTCTTCATTGCCCCAAACAAGCTTTTTTATTGTTCTGTTTAAACAGACAATTAAGAGTAATAAGTTACAATTAGAAGATTCAAGATATTGATGGTTTTAATCGAGAAAGTATTACTAACATGGCAAAGAGAAAGTGCTGAAATAATTCTTAAAAATTGAGGATCACAACCTGGTATGGATTTGTGTGAATTTCAACGTCATCCGTTATATCCTATAGGGAAGAAAGTAGAACATACTAACATAGCTTAATTTTAAAATATATTATAGCATGCATATAGGGAAGTACACACATCTTAATTACACAAGTCAATGGATTTGTACATACATACACGTCTCTATTACTTACCACCCTAATCAAGATATCAAATACTGCTAGGGCTGCCATAACAAAGTACCACGAGCTGACTGGCTTAAACAGAAATGTATCCCCTCACGTTTCCAGAGGCTAGCAGTCTGAAATCAAGCTGTCCCATCAGCAGGGTTGGTTCCTTCTGAGGGCTGTGAGGGAGAATCTGTTCCACGCCTCTGTCCTAGCTTCTAGTGGCTTGCTGGCAATATTTGGCATGCCTTGACTTGTAGATTCATCATCCTGATCTCTGCCTTCATCTTCCCGTGGCGTTCTCCCTGGGTCTCTTCATATAGTCATCTCTCTGTGCGTGACTGTGTCTGTGTCCAAAATTCCCATTTTTATCAGGACACCAGTCATATTGGATTGGGGCCCACCCTAATGACCTCATTTTAACTCGATTAGCTCTATAAAAATGCTATTTCCAAATAAGGTCACATTCTGAAGTATTGGGGGTTGGGACTTCAACATCTCCTTTTTAGGGGACATATTTGTTTTAGGCATAACATACGCCTACGACACCTCTTAAGAATCCTTCAGGCTTCTCAGAGTATAGCAACCCCTCCCCCCTGCCGAGACAACAAGTGTTCTGACTTTTATTGCACAGATTAATTTTGGCTGTTTTTAAACTTCATATAAATGGAACCATACACTGTGTACGCCAGTTTCTGCCTTCCTTTGCTTAACTTATCTGTAACATTCATCCATGTACTTGTATATAACAATTGCTTGTTACTTCACAGCAGTGTAATATCCATTCTGTGAATCCACCATAATTTATTTATCCATTCTCTTGATGGACATTTTGGTGGTTCCTAGTTTTTGGTTATTACAAATAATGCTGCCATTTGCTCTGGCACACATCTGACCATTTCTCTTGAGAATATACCTAAGGAATAGAATTGCTTTAGTGGATATTGCTAAACATCTTTCAAGGTGATGGTACCATGTGTTCTCATCAGCACGCAAAGCTACAGCTAACGTCACACTGGATTTCTTTTATGGTTAGTGTATTTTTTGGTCCTATTTTAAGCAATCTTTGCCCACACTAATGTCATGAAAATATTTTTGTATATTTTTTTCCTAGAAGTTTTATCATTTTGCTTTTCACTTTTAGGTTTATGATCCACCTCAAATTACATTTTGTGAGTGGTGAGAGGTAGGGAATTAAAGATTAAGGTTCATTCTTTTCTTTACAAATATCCAATTGCTCCTGCACTATTTATTGAAAAGAGCTTTTATCCCTATTGAATTGAATTGACACCTTTGTTGCAAATCAAGTGACATTATATATTTGGGGTGTATTTCTTACTTTCCATTCTGTTCGAATTTTTTCTTTATTCTTGCACCAATATCATATTATCTTAATTACTGAAACTTTATAATAAGTCTTACATATGGTAATGTAAGCCTTGATACTATTTTTCAAAATTACCTTGCCTATTCACATGCCAAAAATGTCCACGTAAATTTTAGAATCAGTAGTCACTTTCCACAAAATTTTTGTGAGATTTTTATTTATATTTCATTTAATGCACAGAATGACTTAGGAAGAGTCAGCATCTTAAAAATATCAAGTCTTTCTATTCATGAATATGGAATATCGCTGTTTTATTTATGGTCTCTTTAACTACTCTCTGCAACGTTTCTGGACCTCTTTTGTTATATTTATTCCTATGAATTTAATGGTTTTGATGCAGTTGTAAATTTTAAATCTCATTTTCTTATTGCTAATGTCTAGCTAGGAATACAATTATATATTAGTCTTGAGTCCAGTAACTTTAATAAATTCATTGATTGATTCTAGTAATATTAGTTAATTTATGGTAGATATAGTGAAATCGGAATTTTCTCAGTGGATTCAGAGTTTTCCTGTCTTTCTTCTCCCTCGTTTGCATCTAAGTTCCAGGGGCTTCCACAGCGCTATGTAAGGACATGTGGGTCATATGATCCTCACTATTCTTGGTTCCCATCTGGTCCTTGATTTGAGTCAACCTTCCACATGCTGCCTGCTAAAATATAAACCACTAATGCTGCAGCTGCTTTAACTATAATACAATAAAGATTCATAGTAATGAGGCAGAGATAGTAAAGCATGTGAAATCCAGCCATTGCTTCATTCAAAGGCCAACGAATGCATTAACACGTTGAAACCAGACAGGGACAAAGTGCCCTACCCTTTATAGAGGATGTCATGACTGTGGTTAATTTTCTTTAAGGAAAAAAACATGTATCTCTTCAAAATACGTTAGATGTAACCATGAAATACTTTGAAATACACAAGGCTCACTGCCTTATCTTGAGGCAAATATATTTAAAAGAACATTTTTCTTTTAAGTGTTCCAAATTTGCTAGTTTTTTCTATGAGGACAAGTAGCCAGTAGCATCCTACTCAGAATAGTGGTTCTCACACTCTTGTGTGTCAGAATCACCTGGACAGCTGGCTGAAACTCAGGTGGCTGGGCCTCACCCTCGAGTTTCTGATTCAGTAGCTCTGGGGTGGGGCTGAGCCCTTGCATTTAGTACAACTTCCCAGGTGAGGTGGATGTCACTAATCTGGAGAGGATACTTGAAGAACCATTAATTTAGAGACATTTAAATATACACACACATGCATGCACATATACACATTTAATCTGTACCTTTTACACAAATGTGCCCCTTAAGAATGAATGAAAATGTAACAGATTTTTTGTGATAAAATATATATAACATTGTTTGTTTTTAAAACTGTTAATGAATTGAGATGAATATCTCCCTCTGTTTATTAATTTTACTCTTGAGCTCACCGAACAGCCTTTCTGAGTTTTCCTGTAACTCATTTAGTTTCTTCACAACAGCTATTTTGAATTCTGTATCAGTTTGATCACAATCTCCCATGACTTTATGTTTGGTTTCTAGAGAATTGTCATTTTCTTTTTCTGATGCCATGTTACCATGGTCTTTTATGGGGCTTGCTGAGTTATTCCTCTAGCGGCACATTGGTTGTAGCAAACACTTTTCTTGCTTAAGTATAGCTTTGCTTTGATTCAAACTATTCAATGGATTGGAGATCAGAGGCCTTTCTTTTGTTTTTTAGTAGGTGGCTCTAGACCGCTAGTCTTTGGTTTCCTTTACCAGCCAGAGCTGCCTCTGGCTATATTTGAGGATGGGCACATTCCACCCTCCACAGCCTCTATTTGTGGTGTTGCTGTCCTCTTGTTTTTGCTGCCTGTGCCTCTAGGGGTTGCTGTTGCTGGTGTTGCTGCATTTGCTGGCTTTGCCACCGGGGCAGGGTACAGGCATGGCTGAAGCCTCCACCACATCTGTCGGGGATCACCTGGGTCAGAAGCTGGGGAGAGCCGGGTTAGCTGGGCACCATCTCAGCTGTTGCCTGTTACCTTGTGGTCATAGGCTCCACTGAGGTTGGGATGTCGAAGTTCTTCACACCTCTGCTGCTGTTACT
Source organism: Equus przewalskii (assembly GCF_037783145.1). Lineage (NCBI taxonomy): Eukaryota > Metazoa > Chordata > Mammalia > Perissodactyla > Equidae > Equus > Equus przewalskii. The sequence continues at coordinate 22,822,004 of NC_091858.1, read as the reverse complement.
AGGCTCTGAGCTGCAGCTGGGGGCTGGCATCATGGGGCTCCACCTCCGTTGATGCCCTGCTCCCTGGGGCTGCAGGTGCTGCAGAGGCTGGCTGGCCAGAGTCACATGCGTGCCTCCACTGCTGCCCACTGGATTCTCTGGGGCTGGTGGCGGCTGGCTCAGCCGCTGCAGCTGTAAGTCCAGGGTCCTGGACACCGCCTCTGTTGTTCCCCCATTTCACCTCTGTGTGCTCCAATCCACCTACCTTCACATGTACCAATGTGTGGGTCTCTTTGGCTCCTAGTGTGTTAGGCAATGTAGCTTCTGTTAAGTCATGGATGTTCTACCTGCTGTAGATTGAACGGGAGAGGCAAAGGGATCACTCAAGGCACCATGATGATGACATCTGTACCCAGATAAACATTTCTTTCTTTCTTTTTTTTTTTTTGAGGAAGATTGGGCCTGAGCTAACATCTGTTGCCAATCTTCCTCTTTGCTTTTCTCTCCTCAAAACCCCAGTACATAGTTGTATATCCTAGTTGTAAGTCATTCTAGCTCTTCTGCATGAAATGTTACTACAGCCTGACTTGAAGCTGTGTGTAAGTCTGCACCCGGGATCCAACCCTGTGAACCCAGGGCCGCAGAAGCAGAGCACAGGAGCTCAACCACTCCACCACTGGGCGCCTTGAGATAAACACTTCTACCTGAGTTAGATGAAGCTAGTGGGAAATAAGGTATGTGAGACAAGAAGTTATTGAAGGGAAAAAAAGCTTGTGAAAAATGGTTAGACCTCTGTTTTGCAGGTCTTGAAACATTGGCCACTGGGTGTGCTCCTAGCCGGCTCTTCTGAGGGGCTGCTGCGCCCCTTCCTACTCCTCGCTAACCTCTTCAACTGTGCCCCACGACATGCTCTCTCCTCTCAGCCTATGTGTTAGTCCGAATTCTCCAGAGAAACAGAACCACTATATGCCTGGCATACGTTGGATGATCAATAAACATTTGAATGAATGGCCTGTGCTTTTTATGTACATACATTCCTCAAGCACACCTTTTGTATCTTTCACTTCCTTCTATTTTTATTTTTTCCAATTTGTATTTTCCTGCATCAAACTTCTCACAACTCTACCAAAATATTAATTGTCTATACAAAAAGTTTGTCCTTAGGATGATTACGCAATGACTCAACACTGCACATGTGTAAACAACCCACATTGCTAAAAAACACGATCTCCTTGAGAGCTGTTTTCTATAGCTGATTTGATCTATATCTCTTAAGACTATGCTTCCACTTACTTAAATTGAGTGGTTATCCTAGACAGATGGTCTTTACCAACAGCAGGAACCAAGTTATTATAAACGAAATATAACTGCAAAGACAATATTTGCTCTTTTATCACATTTTCTTTTATATCTTTTTGTTATCCATTTTTCCTAATTCTAGTGGAAAATCACATGGTTGAAGTACCTTATTTTATGTGCCAAAGAGATTTAAGGTAAGGAAGAAAATAATTTATAATTCCCATTTTGAGTATGTACTAGTTATTGGAAACATAGCTTTAGAATGTTTAGTTGAAAGTTGTCAATTTAATAAGCTCTTTCTCTTTTTTTCAGTTTACATGGTACAATGTCATACTTCTCAAATTCAAGTCTAACTGTGCTGCTCCCGCACTTAAATCCTTCCTTGGATTGCCTTCAGAATGACATCGAAACTCCTCATCATTAGCCTCAGTATCTTCCCAACCAAGCTTCTATCTATTTCTATATGTTTATTCCCTGACTTTGGCCAAGCATACACCATTATCACCATTCATACCAAACAACTTGCGTTTTCTAACATATTTTTCATGCTTCTCCACCTTTGCATGTGTTGTTCCCTCTACCTGGTATGTGACACCCCTACCTAGTGCTCTGCCCTCCCCTACGCTCCCCTCCACCACAACTTCCCCATTACCTTTACCCCCAATTTAAAGCCTAATCATTCTTCTAAACTCACCTTAAGGATAACCTCTTTCTGAAAGTCTTCTCTTGTTTTCATTGTCATGTAACTTAGACAGAAATACATATGCATAGTAAATACTGAAATTGGTTATTACTACCTATTAGATGAGATAAGTCAACAACTGCAAATACTTTAGAAATATGCTTATTTGAATTACTTCCCTTGGCTATCCACAAAGCTTAAATTCATCAAAATCCTATAAGCTCCATTCTTCCCTTTATTCTGTTAGATAGGACTGTAAATTCACTGTCTGTGGGTCTCAAACAAAACCTACACTGGATCATTTTTTCACTATGAAGGAATTAAAAGTATTGTTATTTTCACCTGCAGCTTAGTTGTTACTTACTATTTCTTCCTGACCAGGTCTATGTATAGACAGGATTGCTTCTCTGAAGGCATTTATGACAAAAGGTGAAATATTAATCCTATACACATGTAGGGAAAAGTACACATATATGTAAGTATATATATATATATATATGCATGTATATACAAGCATATATACCTTTCTATGCCTATGTATATGTAAACATGTGTGTGTGTGTAATCACAGGTTGAATGGAATAGTGACGGCAGGAGTGCTAAAGGATTATTCACGTACATTGCGTAGCCATTGATAATAGTGTGAAGAATAGGAGAGTAAGGTAAAGTGAAAAGAACATTCCATCCAAAAACAGCAGAATACGCATTCTTTTCAAATGCACATGGAACATTCTCCAGGATAGATCACATATTATACCATGAAATAAGTCTCAATAAATTTAAGAAGATTGAAATCACACCAAGCATCTTTTCTGACCACAACGGTATGAAACTAGAAGCCATGTGCAGGAAGGAAATCAGAAAAGCCACAAATATGTGGAGATTAAACAAAATGCTACTGAACAACTATCGGGTCAATGAAAAGATCAAAGGAGAAATCAAAAACTCGCTGGAGACAAATGAAAATGAAGATATAACACGCCAAAATTTATGGGATACAGCAAAAGTGGTTCTAAAAGCAAGTTTATAGTAATACAGGACTACCTCAACAAACAAGAAAAACCTCAAATAAAAAATCTAATAGTGCACTTAGAGGAGCTAGAAAAAGAACAAACAAAGCCCCAAATTAGTCGAAGGAAGGAAAAGCAAGATCAGAGCAGAAATAAAGAAATAGAGACTAAAAAAAGAAAAAATCAATGAAGTGAAGAGCTGGTTCTTTGAAAAGATAAACAAAATTTACAAACATTTAGCTAGACTCACCAAGAAAAAAAAAAAAAGAGAAGGCTCAAATAAATAAAATCAGAAAGGAAAGAGGAGAAATTACAATGGACAATTCAGAAATACAAAAGATTATGAGACTACTACGAAAAGCTATACGCCAACAAAATGGATAACATACAAGAAATGGACAAATTCTTAGACTCACACAACCTTCGAAAACTGAATCAAGAAGAAATAAAGAATTTGAATAGACCAATTACCAGTAAGGAAATCAAAACAGTAATGGAAAACCTCCCCAAAAATAAAAGTCCAGGACCAGATGGCTTCCCTGGTGAATTCCACCAAACATTCAAAGAAGACTTAATACCTATCCCTCTCAAACTCTTCCAAAAAATTGAAGAGTTGGGGAAGCCTCCTTACTCATTCTATGAGGCCAACATTGCCCTGATGCCAAAACCAGACAAGGACAACACAAAAAACAAAAATTAGAGGCCAATATCACTGATGAACATTGATGCAAAAATCCTCAACAAAATACCAGCAAATTAAATACAACAATACATTAAAAAGATCATACACCATTATCAAGTGGGATTTATTCCAGGGATGCAGGGATGGTTCAACATCTGCAAATCTATCAACATGATATACCACATTAACAAAATGAATAAAAACCCCATGATCATTTCAATAGATGCCGAGAAAGCATTTGAAAAGATACAGCATATATTTATGATAAAAACTCTGAATAAAATGGGTATAGAAGGAAAATACCTCAGCATAATAAAGGCCATATATGACAAACCCACAGCAAATATCATTCTCAATGGAGAAAAACTGAAAGCTATCCCTCTAAGAACAGGAACCAGACAAGGATGCTCACCTTCACCACTCTTATTTAACATAGTATTGGAAGTTCTAGCCAGAGGAATCAGGCAAGAAAAAGAAATAAAATGGATTCAAATTGGAAGAGAAGAAGTGAAACTGTCACTATTTGCAGTCAACATGATTTTATATATAGAAAACCCTAAAGAATCCACCAAAAAACTTATAGAAATAATAAATGAATGAAGTAAAGTTTCAGGATACAAAATCAACACACAAAAATCAGTTGTGTTTCTATACACTAACAATGATGTAGCAGAAAGAGAAATCAAGAACAGAGTCCCATTTACAATTGCAACAAAAAGAATAAAATTCCTAGGAGTAAATTTAACCACTGAGGTGAAAGATCTGTACACTGAAAACTACAAAACGTTGTTGAAAGAAATCGAAGAAGACACAAAGAAATGGAAAGATATTCCGTGCTCTTGGATTGGAAGAATTAACATAGTTAGAACGTCCATACTTCCTAGAGCAATCTGTAGATTCAATGCAATCCCTATCAAAGTTCAAGTGATGTTTTTCACAGAAATAGAACAAAGAATTCCAAAATTTATATGGAACAACAAAAGCCCCTAATAGCCAAAGGAATCTTGAGGAAAAGAATAAAGCTGGAGGAATCACACTCCCTGATTTCAAAATATACTACAAAGCTATAGTAATCAAAACAGCATGATACTGGCACAAAAATAGACACACAGATCAATGGAACAGAATCGAGAGCCCAGAAATAAACCCACACACCTGGGGCTGGCCCAGTGGTGTAGCAGTTAATTTGTGCACTCTGCTTCCGTGGCCCAGGGTTTGCAGTCCTGGATCTGGGCGTGGACCTACACATCGCTCATGAAGCCATGCCGGGGTAGGCATCCCACATACAAAATAGAGGAAGGGGGGCATGGATGTTAGCTCAGGGCCAATGTTCCTCAAAAAAAACCCCAAAACCCACACATCTATGAATAGCTAATTTTCAACAAGGGAACCAAGAACATACAATGGAGAAAGGAAAACCTCTTAAAGAAATGGTGTTGAGAAAAAGGGACGGCTACATGCAAAAGAACGAAAGTAGACCATTATCTTACACCAGACACAAGAATTAACTCAAAATGGATTAAAGGCTTGAATGTAAGACCTCAAACCATAAAAATTTTATAAGAAAACATAGGCAGTACTCTCTTTGACACCTGTTTTAGCAGCATATTTTCAAGTACTATGTCTGACTCGGCAAAGGAAACAACAGAAAAAATGAACAAATGGGACTACATCAAACTAAAAAGCTTCTGCACAGCAAAGGAAACCGTCAATAAAATGAAAAGACAATCTAACAACTGGGAGAAGATATTTGCAAACCATATATCTAATAAGGAGTTATTATCCAAAATATACAAAGGACTTATACATCTCAACAACAAAAAATTAATAACCCAATTAAAAAATTGGCAAAAGATCTGAACAGACATTTTTCAAAGAAGATATACAGATGGCCAATAGGCACATGAGAAGTTGTTCAACATCACTAATTGTTAGACAAAAGCAAATCAAAACTACAATGAGATATCAACTCACACCAGCCAGAATGACTGTAATTAACAAGACAAGACATAAGAAGTGTTGGAGAGGATGTGGAGGAAAAGGAATTCTCATACACTGCCGGTGGGAGTGGAAACTGGTGCAGCCACTATGGAAAACAGTATGGAGATTCCTCAAAAATCGAAGAACAGAACTGCCATACAATTCAGCTATTCCACTGCTGGGTATTTATCCAAAGAAAGTGAAAACACAAATGTATAAAGATGCACCCCTACGTTCATCGCAGCATTATACAGCATAGCCAAGACTTGGAAGCAACCTAGGTGCCCATCAAAGGATGAATGGATAAGGAAAATGTGGTATATATACACAACGGAATACTACTCAGCCATAAAAAGATGAAATCTTGCCATTTGTGACAACATGGATGGACCTTGAGGGTATTATACTAAGCGAAATAAGTCTGAGGAGGGAGAAAGTCAAATACCACACGGTCTCACTCATAAATAGAAGATAAAAGCAACAACAAACAATCGCATAGAGACAGAGATTGGATTGGTGGTTACCAGAGGGGAAAGAGGGAGGGAGGGGGATGAAAGGGATGATTTCACATGTGTGTGGGTGATGGATGGTAATGAGTCTCTGGGTGGTGAACATGATGTAACCTACACAGAAATCAAAATATAATGTTGTACACCTGAAATTTATATAATGGTTTAAACCAATGTTACTTTGATTAAAATAAATAAATAAAATAAAACTAAATGAAGTATATGTTGGAAAAAGTTACAATTAATTCATTTACATGAATTAATTTATTTAAACATGTTTATTGCTCATTTGTGTTATGTTTATTGTTTAATTTGTAGTGCTTTGCTTTTGAGCTAGTATGCTGCCCTTGAATTGGAACAACAAGAAATTCTGCAAATAGACCTAATGGTTGATAGACCTAGCAGAACTGGGACACGATTTTCACACTTGCCAGGGACTGATAAAGGTGGCTGAGGTACTGGAGTGGAAACTTTTCGGTGAGGTAACATTGGTTTGTAACATTTATATAGGTTTCAGGTGTGCAAAAATATAATTGGACATCTGTATGTACTACAGCATGCTCATCACCAAAAGTGTAGCTTCCATCAGTCGCCATACAATTGACCCCCTTTACCCATTTCGCTCTCCCTCCAGCCCCCTTCCCCTCTGGTAACCATAGTTTTGTTGCCTGCTTCTATGAGTTCCTTTTGTTTTGCTTGTTCATTTGTTTTGTTTTATTTTTATCTTCCACATATGTGTGAAAACATAAGTTATTTGTCTTTCTCCATCTGACATATTTCCCTTAGCATAATGCCCTCAAGGTCCATCCACGTTGTCACAAATGGCAAGATTTCATATTTTTTTATGGCCAAGTAGTATTCCATTGTGTACATATACCACATCTTCTCTATCCATTCATCCACAAATGGGCACTTAGGCTGTTTCCATGCTTAGGTTCAGCTTAGGTTGGTTATTGTAAATAATGCTGCAGTGAATGTAGGGATGAATGTTTTCTAATTAGTGTTTTTATATTCTTTGGATAAATTCCCAGAAGTGGATCAGCTTTTGAAGCACCTGCTATCTGAGTCTCTGAGAAGCTTCTTCATCTGCCACAATTGGGTGTTAGGCTAGAAATGGCTGGAGCCCTAGAGTGAGACATTTCTCTTTTCAACAGCCTGGGTTCACAGATGTGAGCATAAAGGGAAGTGTTAAAGCAGGCCTTTCATTTTCCTTTCTTCTCTCTTGTGCATTGCATTCTCTTTTTCAACAGACTGTTCACTAGAAAATTCTTCATTGGTAGAAACAGCTCTCCTTGACTAGACAGAAGAGAATGTCCTAGAAGCCTCTCCCAAGGGACAACTGGAGTGATTGACGGAAAGAAGTCAGACATCTAACTAACTTCCCTGTCAGATAAACTCAGAACAGAAAGTCGGCAAGAAACTGGGGAAGAGACAGCAATGGGTTATAAAATTTCCCATGTAAAATACCGTGTTATAATTTGTCCAAGAGAGTGGGCGGGAGATTTTCTAAATAATATTGTCATGATTTTCTCCCCTTGGGACAAAAAGGAAAGAAAAACAACCTTCTTACAGCACTAGAAATATTTACCTTTCTCAGGACATGTGAATTGAAAAAAAATCAGATTTAGCGCTTTATTCCTCCCAATTGCCCTGTCCCCACGCTCTGAATATGAGGATTAATCCAGGGCCCACACAGAGATGTTATGGTCAAGAAGAAGCAAGACCTCCACATCCATCCAGGAATGGACAAGGATTAGCTTTCTTCAGTGTCCCTCCTTTAATGGACTTTAATGCCTGGATGTTGTGCCTGTTCAGTTGGGTTGTCCCCATGGGTAGGGTGAAGGGGGAGGGAAAATGAGCAGTTTTCAATACAGACACATTACGGGCTTTCTATAAACCTGGTGAGTAATTGCCAACATCATGCTTTGGGATATACTAAGAAAGACAAGACCACTGCTCTTGAGCCTGACCAATAGAAGGTGACCATGGTGGCGCAGTGTGTGACCAGTGTTACCTAACATGACTTGCCAGGTGGGGACTAGATCTTGGTAGGACAGGCATACAGAAAATTCCTGTGTCTCAGGGGCAGCTCACAGTGTTCAAAGATTGCAGAAAACCTACATCTTTGAAGCAAGTGTAACTCTCTTGTATCTCTAGGTAGGAAATCAGAGTTATCACGTCAGCACACAGGGCTGATCCTAAATCCAAAATGAGAAGTTATCTTAGTTACACATTTAACATCAAGTGTATGACATAAGCCTCAGCAGTCTGGAATGAATGAAAATAGAAGTAATTTAATTTAAAGTGTTTAAAAGATGGCCTCAAGGAAATTTGTTGTTTGTTACAGCTCAAAGCTACTGTTAATTGTCTGGAGATATTCAAGTACACTCCTTTGTAATGGGCAATACACCCTAGTGTGCTCTGAACTTAAAATTCCTACTTCAAAGAGGGAAAGGAACAGATCATTCTGGATTTGTATAAAGCAATAAGAGTTTGGTTGGGATTTGAGGGGATGAGTGAATAAGCAATAAAATTAGACGGAGTTCTCACATGGTCCAAAGATGATGATGTGCTGGGACTGAGGGCTGTGATTAACTGAGCCCTCTTATGCCAAGGACAGGAAAGAAGAGGAGAGGAGAGCGGAGGGAAGAGGAGAGGAGCGGAGGAAAAGGGAGGGCATGCTTCACTCATCCTCAGTTCTGAACCAGTTGAGAGATGGATAAAGGAATCCAGCCCATGGAGATAAGGTCAACTTTGATCACTGATAGAGCTGTCGAAAATATGGCTTGGTCCTGGGGTCACAGTGACTCCTCACTCCTGAATCCCAGGTGCTTTGGTCTGAATGTTTGTGTCCCTGCAAAATTGATATTTTGAGATCCTAATGCCCAATGGGATGGGCCTATGGGTGCTTAGGTCATGGGAGTGGAGCCCTCATGAATGGGATTAGTGTTCTTATAACAGAGATCCCACAGAGCTCCCTAGACCCTTCCACTATGTGAGGTTACAGAGAGAAGACAGACGTTTATGACCCAAGAAGCAAATTCTCACCAGACACAGAACCTGACCACGTGGGCATCCTGGTCTAGGACTTCCAGCCTCCAGAACTGTGAGAAATGAATTTCTGTTGCTCATAAGCTACCCAGTGTGGTATTTTGTTATAGCCACCTGAAGGGACTAAGACAGGAGAGTTAGACAGGCTTTCCCAGCCCTTCACAGGCAATGCTGACCAAGCCTAGCCTATGACCCTAAGGGGAAGAGCAGGATGCCCTCAGCAGGAGAGAAAGGGAATTTCTCCTCCAAATCACACACTAGGTAAGTTACTCCTCCTAACCTCAGGAGAAATGAGAGAGGCGCCAGTGAAAGAACAGGCTTCTTTAGGGGAAATCCATCCTCGTGGAAATCAAAAGATGGGGGAATAAATGAATCTCCTCTCCCCTTCCCCAATAGTTCCTTTGATTAATAGGAGTTTGTGATTTAGGATTTTGAGGGCCCAAGTAACCTAATAATAATATTACAATCACTGGTAAATGCATTGTTTATTTCAGTGGTTCTCAAAATTTTACAATACCTTGGTGTCATGGCCTGTGAAGTGACTTTAATAACCCCAGATGTTTGTATTTCACTCCAGACTTACTGAATCAAATCTGCCAGCAGGGAACCCTGGCACTTAGAAAGCCAACCCATAACGTCCAAGCCTTATGTCTCTCATCACTGCACACTAGGGATGCAGAATTAAGCTAGACACAATCCCTGCTCACAGTCAAGTAGGAGACAGACAAGCAGGGAAATAAATTACAGCACAATTGGATGCTGGGACAAGAGAAGTGTGTAAAATGTACAGAGAAAGCAAACAGCTGTAGTTTGGTAGGTGCTCTCTTTGGACATTCGTTATCTCAGACCTGGAGGATTCTGGAAGGACTGTATTGATTTACGGACTCCTTGACTTTCTGGCTGAGCTGTGTTCAACCAGTAGGGAACTCTAGCAGGAGACAAGAGAAGGAGCCTGAGGTGTTCTTTCCATGGCTCACTTCACAGGCGGTGGTAGTGTCTCAACCAGAGCCTACAGCTCCTGGCAGCCAGACTCTCTCACTCTATCTTCTTCCCCATCAGGGCTAGGAATGGTAAAGGCTCCTCACCAGCTGGGGTACTGATCTACGCACCCTGCACATACCTAAATAGTCCCTTTATTGAACTCTCTTCAAATTACCTGATTTGCACGTGCTATTTCTTGATTTGGAAGAAAATTCTGGAATCAGTAATGGAGGGCTCTTAGGAAAGGCTGCATTATCAATGCTCCTGATGGCACAGGAGCTGAAACCATGCAGTAGGACACGGATGTTAATGAATTTCAGTGAACAGTGGATTCAAATGAACTGTCTCTAAATGTCAAGAATTTCTGGAAATAATAAACCAACATGTTTCACTGACATATTTCTCTTTATGAATGCACAACAGTGATATATGATTTTTAAAAATCTTTGGCTTAATAGGTTCTACCTATGTCAGTTTAAGTACAAAATAAAAATCTTAGCTGATAAGAAAGAATTGGATCATAATTTAATTGACAGCATATATTCTTTTTAATGAAATACAAAATAATGGTGAATCATAATACCAATGGCATCTTAGATTCAATAAAATATGATAATAGATTTTGGCATGAATTCTACATAGCCCGACATTAAAGTTATGTTCTCTGCTTTCTTTTTGTCCCGTCTTACATAGCCTTAAGCTTCTTTTATTTTCATCCTTTCTAAATTACTTTATTTTAAATGTGTCTCAAACATAGCATAGGGTTTATGAGCCACATTTGTTTGTCCTATTTCTACCAATAAATATATTTCATGATTATCACAAATTTTTTGTCATAGTTTTCTTTGTTTTCTCTTGCTTGACTGAAATTCATTCTCCCATAGTTTTGTAAAGAAGAGCCCCTGAGAACAGTATCTCCTACATTACTGCATGCTTAAGGATATTTTACCAGCATTTTCACACAAAAAGGCAGTTTGCCTTATACTTTCTTCCTTATACTATCTTGTGAGCATTGCTTTGCTGTCTTTCAGTTGAATTTTGCCCAGGAAACCAGAGGCCACTCTTTTACCCTCCTTCAAGTAACGTTTTTTGGGTCTTGCTGCCCTAAAGTTCTTCCTTTATCTTCAAAGTACAATGATTTTACTAGAATACATCAAATGGTTGAGACAAGAACACCAACACTAGTTGGAGAGAAATAGATGGTCCTTTCTGAGCAAAAGAAGCAACATATAAAACCACAGATCTATTTCTTCATTTTTCCTTGTAACAAAAATGGGACTTTCAGTGTTGAAACAAGTGTTTGCTTAGGCAATTTCTTGAAGCATTATTTAAAAATCTCTATATGTTCTGTGCCTATATCGAACTCCAGAAATGGAACATAATACTTCCACTGGTGGTGGTTGACCTTCTTATAAATTTCTTTAATTAAAAAAAAGAGGCAAACTGTCTTATTTCACTCAGTAGAAGGTTAGGTTTGGAACTTTGTTACATTTATTTCACTACCTAAGCTAACTTTGCTTCTGACCAGAATGATCATCTTACATTTATCTCAGATTTAATGAAATCCACTAAAGTTGTGCCTCTTCAATGGTCTGGCTGTATGTGGAGTACAAACGGCTGTGCTCTCATGAGAAAAAAATCCAATTTTAGGGGCTGGCCTGGTGGTGTAGTGGTTAAGTTCGTGGACTCTGCTTCAGTAGCCTGGGGTTCATGGGTTTGGATCCCGGGCGTGGAACTACACACCGCTCATCATGCTGTGGTGGCATCCCACATACAAAATAGAGGAAGATTGGCACAGATGTTAGCTCAGGGTCAATCTTCCTCAAGCAAAAAAAAAGAAAAAAAGGAAGAAAGATTGACAATAGATGCTAGCTCAGGGTCAATCTTCCTCACCCCCAAAAAAATAAATCCAATTTTAAAGACTCAGGTCTAACCACTCTAATGACTTTCAAATCAGATGTATTCTGAAGAATTTTACATGATTGAAGTACATTTTTAAGTGATTTGATGTTGAAATGTATATGAATTTCTAGCTATAGACTAAGATATTGTTTAGAAATAGACTCAGTTCCCTCCTAGAAAATATTTGAATTTTTCCCATTGATAATATAATTCCTTGAAGTTTTAGCTTCTTAAAAAATCTAAATGGCAGTATATTTTTAAGGAAAGCAAAGTGGAATTTTTGATTAGGAGATATAAAGAGTGCTAATGTTTTATGGTGTATGTCTTCAAGGATTAATTTCTAGCATTTATTAAAACTACTACCTTACAATCGAAATACAGTCCAATTGGACTCATCAAGTCATGGCTGAATTGTCCATGAGTGAGGGCTTCAACTGTCCTACATTGTTCTTCTGTCACCCACTCTTTACCCTTCTGGGCTCAGCCTAATACGTAGGATGGAAGGATAAACCAGGTGGACCACCAGTCAATAATTTGCATTCCGATAGCTAGATGTTTGGTATTAGACAGAAAAATCCTTAAAAATTAGCTGAGTTTTTCAATTTTCGCTCATGTATTTTGGCCTACTATGGATTCAATTGGTGACTTTTCAGCATGTTTGTGGTTGTACTGACATACTGCTACTAAGGTGCAACCATAGCTCTAAAGAGTTCATTAACTATTCTTCCATTTGAGAACTATTTTCAGAAGTAAGTGTTATTGCAAAAGATGCAGTAATACTTAGTATATTGTTTTAAAAGTCAAAATTTAGTCAACAAAAGCATAGCATACAGAGGGTAAATAGCTGGGTCAGTAAATTTTTGGTTTCAAGAAATAGTGGCTCACCTAAGTAACCTGAAAAATAGCAAGGTTTATTGTAAAGACGTGCAAGGATTGGGATCAAGGCCATCAGGACTCAGGCAGCTGTGCTCCCCATCTCCCTCTCTCTCTCAGGAGCCATGAAATCCCCTGCAAGGTGTATCTCCCCTCTATCTATAACTGCTCTCTCTTTTTCCTCTCAGCTGGCTTTACACTGACCTCTACTGGCCACATACTCACCACTTTTATCATAACTGGCCCATCTTATCATTTTCTCAATTCCAGACTACTGAGACAGGGATGTAATTTAGCTGGTTTACCTTTCCAACTTGGCTTTGGATCCCTAAAACCCCTACGGATTTGCTGCCTGTGGCAGAATACAGAGGGCTGCAAATTCTTTTCTACGCCCACTGAAAGACAAAGTCTAATTCCCTTCCCCTTGAAACTGGCCTTGCCTTAGTGATTTGCTTGACAAATCACTTCCAACAGAAGTAATTGGAAGAAGAACTTCCAAGGTTAGGTCAGAAGAAGACTTGCAGCTCCTACCTGGGTCTGTGGTTGAACAAGAGTCTCTCTTGGATCCCTGAGCTGCTGTGTCAATCATCTTGCTTGAAAGACATGTGACAGTCTCTGAGACTCATAGAAAGGGAGGGGTGTCCAGGTGAGTCCAGCCTTCCAATGCCCCCACCAAGTGCCAGCCATGTGAGTGACGCCATCTTGGAAACTCCAGACCAACCCAGTCATCAACTGAATGCCACCAAGTGTCTCTAGTCAATGCCATGTGCAGCAGAATCACCCACATGAGCACTGCGCAAATTCCTCACCCACGGAGTGGTTGTTTTAAGTTACTAAAGTTCAGGGTAGTTTGTTAAGCAGCAACAGATAACTAAAACACCTCTGCTTCAATCAGCTTTCACTCAAAGGGGTACAAGCAGAGCAAGCTAAATCTACCCCAGAAAGGACAGCGGGTGGCAGTTTCCTTATAGAAAAGACTGCACGTTGTCGGCAGTTGTCACTGAAATCCCTACATTAATTGTTGTCCTTAATTTCCCCTGAGGATATAACAAGGAGGAATGGGATTAAGTTACAACTAGACTCTGGTGGGATTTAGATTAATAACTAAAAGGCACATCTAGATGATAGATGAAACTACTGACGTCAGTAGCCAGATTGCAACTTAATCATAACAAAAAGAGGATAATCATATTCCAAAGCGATGTGCGCTTGGTTGCCTTAAGGATAATCACACCTGAAAGTCAAGGCCAATCTTGTCAAGCTCATATTCTCATGGTCATCTAAAGCAGAGAAATTAATATTTTTTAATACTGCATCAATTTTTTTGACTCCTGGCCTAAGTGAAAGATACATATGTGAAAAAAGTTAAGTGTAGATATTTTTGGAGAAAAAACTTAAAACTTAGAGACCAATTATATAGTCATTATTAACTAAAAAGAAATAAATTATTACATTTATCATAATCCAGGGAAGTTACCTAAAGACAACTATTTGCTCTCAAACATTGGAAGTTCCAGCCTGCAAACTACATGATTCTCCAGAAAACCATCACAAATATCTACGTGATGCGTTTATTGTCAGGTATATTCTGATTTGCCTTGAAAATAGTTTACTCTCTCAGTTTACCTTGTTGACACAGAGTAAAAACCTTGGTGTCACCAAAATATTTCTGTGAATTATTAAAAATTAACAAAATGTGAAAAGGAGACCTTTGGTCCTTGCTATATGTGTTCTTCATTTTTCCTTTAGACTAACTGGGATGACTGTGTTAATTATAATGGACTCCTAACCTTCAGTTAATATTTTTTAAACTATTAACTATTTTGACCATGTCTGAGATCTCCTAATAGAAGGTAAACTCCTTGTAAGCCCAGAGGCCAGGTCTTTCTTGTAAGTAGCCAAGAAGGTAGAAGCAGTACAAATTCTATTCACTTTTCTGCCAGTCTGATAATCAAATTTCAAGGGTACTGAAGGTACCAGTAATTGACACTTGTTATTTTTACTGTCTAGCATCTTTTCATTGTTTTTCTCGAAATAGCTTTTCGTTTAGGAGAACAGCCTCCTGCAGTTCAGCCATGTGATCTGAGTGGACAGAAGACACACCCCCATCTCCAGGGGTGAGATATCATGGGCTTTAGTCAGTCAGTAAATCTTATCCCCTTTGCCAGAGAGATTTTCTTAGAGATGGGCAAATAACCTCATAAAACCAAGGTGGTATGTTCTGGGGCTTCTGCAAAAAATAAAAGCTTTTTCTGTGGTTTGTAGGAGCTCCCAAAAGGTACCCTCTTTCTTCTCTTGGGTGTGAAGTTGCAGATCTGAAACTACAGTAATCATTTTGCTGCCAAGCGGGGACATCATTGGCCTGCCAGGGATACTGTGTGAAGCAGGAAAAGCAGATTAGTGAGACCGACTCCAACTGGGTTCTTGGTGACTAACCTGAGCCGTTAGAATGAAGCCTCAGCCAGGGGATACAACTGGATTTTGCATTTATATGGACCGATAATTTCTCTTATTACAAAGGTGGGTTATATTTTGCTTTATGTTTTGCAACAAAAAGATTTCTAACTGATTCAATGTCATCTGTTTGACCACAGCATCTTTGAATAATTTGGAGATAAACTTCAAGTTCCATTAGGGCAGGGATTTTTGTCTGTTGTGTTCACTTCTGAATCCTATTGCCTTAACACTGCCTAGAATTATTAGATGCTCAGTAAATATTTGTTGATGGAATGTACAATGTCAGTTCAAACTTTAAGAAGATCAACGTTATTGATAATATATGCCTAATGAAAGAAACCAAGTGCATATTCCTAGAGAACATAAAATTTGAAAAACCTAAAAATGCTCAGATACTTTTAAAAAGATGAACTAAATTATTGATGAAGTTCAACCAGTGCTGTGCTGGAACTGACTTATACTAGCTCAGAAGAATGGACTGTGCACATCTCTTCCCAACTCCATGTCCGGTGACTTCACGTCGATAGCTTGAAATTGGTCATGATGGAAGTATTTATACTACAATAATTGGCAAACACTACAACCCAAGGGTTTAATTCACCTCCAGAGAGCCCATTCAGCATTATTTCCCCTAGAAAACCTTCTAGTGAAATGAATATTTTCTTATAGACTAATAAAATCTTAAAATTTCAGAGCTGGAGGAAAATTTGAAGTTTTCTCCTTCTACGTCTTAAGTTTACAGATAAGGAGTTTGAGTCTCAGCTAAGTCACTGAGGTGGGAGCTCACCTGGACCCCTTATTTGTGTGGGTAAGGCAGGTGTCATCCCCTTTATGCAATTTTAACCCATATTTAATGTTTTTGTGTTTTCCTCCCAGAGGTAAAGAGAAGCAAATGTCAAGCCAAAAATACTTGAACTTTATATAGTCAATATACTTTTATGTGACATGATCAATTGATCAATGATAACTTGGTACTAGTCAATGTAATCTAGCTAATGACATTATTGCTAATATTATTACAGTTCTCCCTAATTCAGATACTATAATTAAGACAACAATATTTAGACCTTCGCTGCCCAGACTTGGCCCTTGGAAAAAATAAGCTGGTGAAAATATAAGCCCCAAATTAGAGGGACTGGTCAGGAGCAGGTTTGATTCTGTTTGTCATGACTGAAACTGGAGTGGACCCAGAAGAGCAGTGAGAGGGTCTAGATCTGATCCAGAGATGTTTGCCCCAGTTGGCGTTATGTCCAGCTTTTGTTCAAACATCCAGTGTTTCGAACAGTTGTCTGTTTTTCTTTTTAAATGTCTCCTGTAAAAATGTGCTCAAAGAGGAACAAATATGCACTTTGGCTAGAGAGAATTAAAATAGACTACATAAAATTACCCAAGCTGGGCCAGAAAGTAGTCAACCAATGAGCACTGGATTCACAATCAAAAAGCCCAATTTAACCATTTACCTCTATGTGAACAGAGAGAAACTACTTCACCTCCTGGGCTTTGTTTTCTTATTTTAAAATTAACAAAGTTGAGGGGCTGGCCCCGTGGCCGAGTGGTTAAGTTCGCGCGCTCTGCTGCAGGTGGCCCAGTGTTTCGTTGGTTCGAATCCTGGGCGCAGACATGGCACTGCTCATCAAACCATGCTGAGGCAGCGTCCCACATGCCACAACTAGAAGGACCCACAACAAAGAATACACAACTATGTACCAGGGGGATTTGGGGAGAAAAAGGAAAAAATAAAATCTTTAAAAAAAAAATTAACAAAGTTGAATAACAAATTCGAAGGTCCCTTCATATTTTAGCATTTATTGGTTCTAGATGTGATACCTCCCGTATATTGCTGAGCCAGTTTCCACAGAAAATCCAACACACATATTTTAATGAGGGCTAAAGGTGGGTCTGTTGAGGGAGAGTAGAAGTAGGACAGATGAGCCATTACGTAATTTCCAGGGAGAGTCTTTTAGAAACTGACTTCTTACGAAGCTGCACTTAGAGAAGTAATATTGTGTCATTAATGTTAAAATAATTGTTCAAATCCTGATGAAATGAATGCTAGTTAGTTTAAGTCTCTCTCCTCTCATCGCTATATATTAACTATAAACAGATGTAAAAGATATTATTAATTTCTAATACACAGATCAGCAATTCATTCATTTATTTAATAATGATTTATTAGATGCCAAATGGTCTCTGTCCTCAGATATTTAAAAATAGGAGAGGGAATTATTTAAAAGACATCCTAAGACAGTATTGAATTAACACAAAATAAGTTGATTAATTCAGTGAAAGAGGAGACTTAATCAGGACTAGTGTGTTTAATGAAATCTTCATGGAGACATTGGTTTTGATACCTGGTCTTAGGGAGTACGTATGACATAGATAAGTGGGGAGGGAACACAGGATATTCCCCGGGAGCTGAGAGAGCAAACGAAGTACATACTGTCTCTAGGAAAGTGAGCCTGTAACCTAACTCAGTGGGTTTGTCTCTTGGTGAGTGCAGAACTGAAAAGCGCAACCAAGGCAGAAGTAGGTGAAGAGAGGTTTATTGCTTGCACAAGCAATGGAGAGGACCAGGGATAACTCCCAAAGCAGTGTCTCCCTAAGTTCAGCGCCAGTGGAGAATTTATACAAAAGAGGGTGGAAGATCCAGCCTTATTTATGTAAAAATTGTAACAACTGTGTTCTTTTAAGCCATGTACCTAGCATGCATACATGTTATTACATACATCGCATGATCTCAAAATGGCTAGTTGGACCCTCCCAGAGGAGGAAAATTTAAGATGCTAATAAGTTAAAGTAACTTTAGGACAACTGGTGCTGGAACAATCTGTGGGGGTCTTCCTGCATATGTGTGATTTCTCTGCAAAAAAACAACAGCTGCAAAACAGAGATAGCAACCTCTGAAAAACAGAATGCAGTTTCTTTTTGTCTGAGAAACACTTGGCAGATTATGCTAGTTGTTAACCAGATCCTCAGTAACCCTTTTTTTGCCTGATTTCCTGGCCACAAAGGCTATCAATCTGAATATAATAGACGCTTCCTTTGGGAAAATAGAATGACATAGGGTGGGAAAAGAATATGGGACCCACTTCTGAAGACTGGATACATCAAGCTAAAGAGCTGGATGAGCCCTGTATGCTTAAGTGTTATATTTTCTACTGTCATGTGCAAGCTTGACACATTTTATTTGATAGAAA
This sequence comes from Equus przewalskii, assembly GCF_037783145.1. Taxonomy (NCBI): domain Eukaryota; kingdom Metazoa; phylum Chordata; class Mammalia; order Perissodactyla; family Equidae; genus Equus; species Equus przewalskii. The sequence goes on along the minus strand of NC_091858.1, from coordinate 22,803,402 downwards.
GCTTTCTGAGAGTTCATACCCAGTTTCAGTATTATTTTAAATCTTTACTGCTTTGCCTTGGTCATAAAAAGAAAGTTTAGAAATCTCTACTCAGTGCCTTTTTTGTGGAGGAAATAAAGTTGAAATGTTAACACAAGTGGCTGAGTCCAGTCTGTTAAACTCAAAATCCTAATGAATAGTATGTAACATTTCTGTTACACAGACATCCACCCAGCCATTGTCAATGGAAAGCTTGTGGATTGAATTATGGGCAGCCAGCTAAGTAGCAGGAGGAAAAAAAGTACTGAATGACCAAAAAGCCAAGCTAAGAAAACAGCAAAGACATTTTAAATTCAACTGTAAGAAGCAGTTTGTGGAATAAAAAGAAATTCACTCAAAATGTGTAATAACCGTTATTTTACAGGTAGAGATACTAAAGCAAAATGGCTAAATAGTAGGCTGAATTACCTAAAAAAGTTAAAGTTAATGAGAAAAGTAACAGTAAAGTAGATAGGACGCATTCTGTCTCTTCCCATGTTCCTGGGCTAGAGATGGAATTTCCTATGGCTTTTATGATCGTTAACTATGTAGATGCTTTATAGTGTAAAACTTACTTTTACCTATAATATGCAATTTAATCCTTGCAGCAAGAATATATAGTAGGTATCATGATTCCCTTTTTATAAATGCAAAAGCTTAAACCAGTCAGAAAATGGTGGTAGAGACAAGACTTGAAATAAGCCTTGTAGAAGGGATGAAGTATGGGTAGAGGCTATTTCTCTTTCCCCCTCATTTCGCAAGCTCTTGTGGGATATTCTGTTCTGCAGAAGTTAAGTGTGGCATGCTGGAAGAGGAGCTAGTGAGGGTGGATTTTATTTTTTGTGGTAGTGTGGTTCTCAACAGTTTTTTAGTATAAGGACCCTTTCTAACGCCAAACTATTTCAAAGACCTTCTAGTTAAAAATAGTGTAGAAATAGGTTTTTTCCTGCTTGAAACAAAATTGCTTCACCAAACAATTATGAAGAACTCAATTATCAATGGAATAAGGAGAACAATGTAATCTCAACCCTACATTTTGAAGGAAAGCCCCAAATGCTCAGAAATCTGAAAAGAAGGGGGATGCTGAAAGCCAGCCTACATTCTTCAGAGCTCATTAAAGAACAGATTTTTCCAGAAGCTCACTGCTTTAGGGTGATTGCCAAGGGGGCAGTAGAATGAAATAAGGAGGGAACAGTCATCACTTGACCTCAACACTGAGAATTTGTGGCTATGAGCTAAGAGCAGGCCATCTACACCTCCTGATGTTGAAGAGGGAGGGGAAATATGTTCCCAAAGGCCAAAGAAAATATGAAGAGCTTTACTTGATATGAATATTTTATTGAGTGAGAAACTATTCACGAACAAGGGGATTTCAAACCTAAAGTTGTTAGAAGTTTAGCTCTCAGTAGTTACACCTCAGTTGATAAAGCATGAATAAGTACATTGTTTTCTTTTTTTATTTTTTTATTGGGGTCACAATTTACAGGTATACATCATTATATTTTGACTTCTGTATAGACTGCATCAGGTTCACCACCAAAAATCTAGTTTACATCTGTCACAAGACACATGTGCCCTTTTACCCTTTTCGCCCTCCCCCGTCCCCATCTCCTCTAGTAACCACCAACATATTCCCTGTATCTATGTGTTTGTTTGTTGTTGTTGTAATATTTTCCACATATGAGTGAAATCATAGGGTATTTGGCTTTCTCCATATGACTTATTTCACTTAGGATAATACCCTCAAGGTCCATCCATGTTGTCACAATGGCCAGATTTCACCTTTTTTATGTCTGAGTAGTATTCCACTGTGATTCCACATCTTTTAGCATATATTTTCTATTGTGATTTGTTATTGGAAACTTACATTCCTCTTCATTGCATAAGTTTACCCATTTGTAGCCGATTAGCTAGGAAGCTGTAAGGTCACGTTGACATGAAGAGAGCTTAAGTCTTGTTTAAGGTCAGAGTCAGCATTTCAGGGAAATTAGGACAGTTTTACATTTTGGTTATGTGACTGTGAGTGTTTGGCCTAGGGATATGTTCAAACTGGGGCCTCCACTTTGCTTTTTCTTTAACACCAATGAAAAGAAAACAACAGATTTGAAAAAGTGTTTTGAAGGTAACCAAATCCAAGCAAACTTGCTTCCCATTACTCCCCCTCCTTACAGCCCTCCCCTCTGTCTCTGCCTTTGGTTTCCCCACCTTTTGTTTAGTAAATAATTTACCCAATAGATGAATAACAAATAATAAAAATGAATAATTTATAAAATGAACCAACATGGCATCTACTGAAAAGGCTTAAAAAGGAAAAGAATAAAGCCAAAAGCAGATGAAGAAAATACCACAGAAGAAGAATTAACCAAGGAAATAGAAGAAGAATTTAAATGGCTCTTTATTGTTTTAGAGATATTTCTCTCTCTCTTTCTCTCTCTCCATCTCTCCCTCTCCCTCCTTCTCTCCCTCTCTCAATTCACAAAGCTTTAAATAGATATTAAAAGACAAGAGAAGATTAAGTGAATTGGCAGGACTCAAGTAATAAAGGAAAGCAAAATATAAAAACATTATAGAGATAAAAGCAATATAAGAAGCAACAAAGGGGGCTGGCCCGGTGGTGCAGTGGTTAAGTTCACACATTCTGCTTCAGTGGCCTGGTGTTCATCAGTTCAGATCCCGGGTGCGGACAGGCACTGCTTGGCAAGCCATGCTGTGGTAGGTGTCCCACATGTAAAGTAGGAAACCCCCCTCAAAGGTTATCTCCTCTTCCCTTCTACTCTGCATTCCTCACAGACAGATTTGCCACTGGACTCCACTGCCATTTTCTCACATTCACTCATAAATTCTATCACACAGATTCTATTTGAGTTAAACTTCTACTATGACTTATTTTCTAATTTCAGAACTCAAAAATGTCTTTCAGTTTTTCTGTTTTACAAATAAGTTCTTCATATGGTTTTACTACCTAATATCCCAATTGAAGAGAAATAAAAGCAAAAAATAATTTTGTTTCTTAACTCCCCTATCATACTACATAAATACCTTATTATCTAAGCTCAGTTTTATATCTTTTGGTCTCAAGCAACACTGACTAAGTAGTCACTCTGCTATACTTAGGGCGCTGTGTAAAAATAGCATAGATATGATTCTTGCTTATACAAAGAATCACACACACACGCACACACACACACATAATGACAAAGGTTTTTGGCATGCTAATCGTCTTTCCCCGAATAATTTTAATTTTCTCAGTGGTCTACTGGTTATCTTTTCCAGTATTGATGGCTGAATATTGTGACAGCCTTCCCTGAGCGCTGAAAGGTCCACTTGGAAAACAACAGAAAACAAACAATTTACATCAATAATAATTAATATTATATTTGCATGTTTGCATGTGTGTGCATAAAATTGAGTTAAGAGCCCCAATATGCTGCTATAGAGATGAAAGAAACACTTACGAAACACTCATAGTTGTATATGAACGAGGCAATTCTTCCATCATAATTTAGTAGAATTGTTAAATGCAAGTACATATACAAGAATCTAAAATTTTCTCAGCAGTGTCTCAGAAAATTAGCTCAGTCATATCTTATATAGGCAAATGCCAACTTTGTATCGTGGTGTTTTCCGAAAGGCTAGGAAAGTGTAATAATAGGTGGTTAGCCTTACGTCAGTGCTTCTCAAAGTGTAGTCCAACAGTGGCTTGTGTGAGAATTGGGGCACTTTTAAAAAATTCAGACTCCTGAATCCTACCCATGCCTACTGAATCAAAATCTCTGAAAATAGGACCCTGTCATCTGCATTCTTAAGTTCCTTAGTTGATTTTTATGCACATTAATCTTAGAGAACTACTGGGTTATATATTATTACGGAAAAGATAAAATCACGTAACAGAACTTAAACACCATACCCCTTTATTTTCCTTTTTTCCATTTCCAAGATAGATGTTTTTCTTGAGTATTTTTAACTGCTTGACCAAAAAAAAAAAAAAAATCAGACAACCTGTTATAATCTCCTACTTCAATTCCAGACAATTTCTTAGATGAAAATGGCCTTGGATCTGATAGAATAATTGTCACATAATTTTCTCTGGTTCTTTTGTTATGTGCTTATCTAGTTCCAATTACATTTAGTTACACATAAAGCCATCATAATAAGTACATGTGATTCTCTGTCTTGCTATGAACTCTTTAAGTTCATATTCTGGATAGTCATGTGAGTATTGCAATCAATCCAACAATGTTGGTAAAACACCGAAACAATGAGGTTAATAGGCAAAAAAACAAACAAAAAAAAAAACCAGGAAACTTAGTGAAGAAGAAAGTTAGATAAACTCACTCATCATGGTCTACAAAATCCTAGGTGATCTGCTTCCCTCTGACCTTCTCGTCCTCGCTGCACAGCCGTCATTCACTCATCTGCTGCCCTCTGTCCTCTATGGCTCCTCTCAGTGCCTTGAATATATTCAGTCTTTCCTGACTTGGGACCTTTGAAGTGCTGTTCCTTCTACCTGGAACCCAGTTCCGTATGATCTTCTTGTGCCTTGCTCCTTTTCTTTCTTCAAGTCTTGATTTAAAAGTCACCTCGAAAAAGAGAGTCACTCTGATCACGTTAAGTATACCTGTTCCCCAGTTTTTTGTAGTATTTCACCCTCATCATCACATTCCTTTACTTCATTCTGCCTCTCACATATTAAGGGCACTTGGAAAAAACCTATTGCAGAATGCATGGGATAGCCATTATTACACTGTCAATGAACTGCATTGTAGCCCTCTCGTGAAATTCTCAAGCCCTCAAGTTCTGCTCTCACCTATGGACATTCCATTCAACTTTTTTATGGCTGATTTTCAACCATGAATGAAGAACCAAGAATCACCAGAAACATGAAAAAAAATCTTCTAGCATGAAAGATAGACCAAAACAAACAAATAGAAAAAGGAACAATGAGATGATATGAGAAGAACAGAAGAGATCTGACATCTCCCCTATGGGAATTTTAAAAAAAGGAAAATAAGAAAATAATCAAAGAAAAATCTCAAGAAAATTTCCCCATAATGAAGGATATCATTACAAAAACAGCAAGAATAAAGAGACGATGCTAAAGGAAAAGCAAGTCACATCGTGAATCAGGGGGATAGCTGTCTTCTCAACAAAATTGGAGAAATTCCTCACATCCATGGAGAAAAATTACTTGCTAGAATTTTATAAATAACCAAATTATTAATCAAATATGAAAAGAGAATTGAAACTTTTGGAGATAAGAAAAGGTTCAAAGATTGTTTGTCATCGTTATCTTCTACAATGGCCTCTAGTCATCCTGGAACCTTAATAGTCATACCGTTATATAATATTTCTCCCATTGAGAGTGGGCGGAACTTATTGACCCACTTCTAATGAACAGAGTATGGGAGAAGTAATAAGACATTGATTCTAATATTAGGTTATAAGAAGATTGTGGCTTCCATTTTGGACATTCTCTCTCGTTCTCTCTTGGTTTACTTGCCTTATGTGAAGCCAGCTGCCACGTCACAAGGCAACTGCTAACATCCACGAGTGAACTTGGAGAAGTCCTATGACTTAATTTCAATATTGTATATTTTCTTCTTCTCAAAGTACTGTGACATTTGTATAAAGTATCATAACTACATTGATAATTGTCTACACTTTAATTAAAAAGACAAAGCACAGACCTGCAGAAGATTTGCAAAGCATGTAACTAGGAGAGGGATAATGTTTAGAATTTACAGGGATTTAAAAAAATACTAAAAAGGCAAACAACCCAATGGAAAAATTCTTAAAGGAAATAAATATGAAGATCACAGGAAAGAAAACACAAATGGGCAATGAATATATGAAGAGATGCTTAACTTCTTAATAATCAAGGAAATAAAAATTTAAGCTAAAAAATGGTGCCATTTTCATCCATTCAATTTATAAAAATTATGAGGTTTGACATTACCAAGTACTGTGAAGACACTAAAAGCTCGCACATTACTGGTGGAAATATAAATTGGAAAAACTACTCTAAAAAGTATTTTTAGGGGCCAGCCCTGTGGTGTAGTGGTTAAGTTTAGCACCATCTGCTTCAGTGGCCAGGGTTCTCAGGTTCGGATCCTGGGCATGGAACTATACACCACTTGTCAGCCATGCTGTGGTGACAACCCACAGACAAGACAGAGGAAGATTGGCGCAGTTGTTAACTCAAGGCTAATCTTCCTCAAGCGAAAAAAAAGGAAGATTGGCAACAGATGTTAGCTCAGGTGAATCTTCCTTAGCAAAAAAAACAACAGTATTTTTACAATATTTCTAAAAGGTACTGAAAAAAAGTGCAAGTTCTACAAAAAAGAAATTTTACTTCCACATACGTTTTTCTAGCAATAACTTACACATGTGCATAATGAGACGTAAAATTATATTGTAAGGACAAATAAAAATTAAAATTAATAAGGGAAGACAAGTCTTCCCTCTGCCTTTTCCTAGAGTGTTTACTTTAACTTGTAATTGTAAGCTCTTTCTCTGTCTCTTTGTCTGTAAATCTTTTTAGAAGCCAAATAAAGCTCTTGCCAGATTTATGACCCGGGGATGTCTTTCTCAAGGACCTGGGAACCATCTCTTAGAAATGTAAACATCAGGGAGGTGGTGCCCCCATCTCCCAGCTTCTGTGAGAGGGGAGGAGCCCTACTTTAGTGGATGTCTTGCTCCAACTTGCAAACTGCCTCCTGTCATAAAATAATGTTTATTTTTCCTGTCATAAAAAATGTTTATTTTTCCGTTGTATGAAACCAATTAACTAATAGAGATAGTAACCACAATCATCAGGGGAATTTGGGATGAACCACGTCTGACAAACGGTGCTGTCAAGGTCTCTTCCTTGGGGATGAGTTAGTGTTCATCTTGAGAACACATACATAATAGGTGGTACCTGCTTGTCTATATAAACGAGTGAGATTTCTTTCCGTCTTTGCGAGTCTCCTGCCAGGTTGTCTGTGATGCACGTCAGTAATGCTTATTCAATAGTAAAATTGATTTGTTTCTCTACTATCTTTGTGAAGGAGTTCCCTGGGTTGGGAGAAGATTTGGGGTTTAATTATACTTCCCCAACAACCTTTACTACATCTTTCTTTGTAACGGTGAAAAAGAAAAGCATTTTACATCTCCATTTGTGGAAGAATGAAAAACGTATATAATAATGTAATGGGCTAATATGCAGCAGTTAAATAAACAATAGCCACAATCTTAACCGCACTCTTTGCTGCCAATAAGATATTAACAGGAAGTAAATACATATAATCAGGTTCTCATATGGAATTATTCTCCCAAAGGTTTTTCACTTCTACTCAAAAGCTTTTCCTTTAGCTGGTATTGTTTACTGTTCTCATAGTTCTTTCAAAAGAAATCGGTTGTGATCAATTTTTGGAAAAATTAAGGTATTGGCGGAGTATATTTTTATGTATGGTCCTGAATATAATACTATGTTATGTAAGAACTTCTTGGAAACTGAAAAACTAGAGTACTTATTATACATTTAGATGTCAAACTTAATTAAAGCTTTGTTCTAATGAGCATAGCACCTTGAAAAACATTCTCCGTTCATTCAACAAACGTGTACCATGCACCTACGAAGTGCCACACACCAAGACATGACACACTCTGCTTCAGTGATGAAAATGAGAAAAACAGAGTCCCTGAACTCAGAGTTGAGAGTCCAAGGAGGTGATTTGCAGGGGTCCAGCCTCGGCAGAGTCCAGGTTCCCGCGGGAGAGACGGCGTCGGCGAAAGTGTAAGTGCTAGACGTGAGACTCGACGCAGTTGCAAGCAAGTCCAATTTACTTCGGGGACAGGGTACACTTATACAGGAAAAAATCACACGAGGTGGTCTAACTATTGTCGTCATGGGAACAATAGGTGAGGGGCAGTGCGTGACTGAAGGTAATAATCCAAGGTGGTTATCTACATACCAGATGTGTGCCATACATATCGATTGTTTAGGAAGAGGTTACATAGTTTCAGGGTCTTCAAAGAAGTGAGAAGGACAGCGAGTATATAATTAACGGAATATAGACCCCCTCATCCTTGGGGGCTGCTGTTTGTTCTTTGAGATATGTTTATTGCTAGTTCTGCCTGTTTTTACAAGGCTTCCAGGACAGAGGGAAGACGTTAATCAGTAATAGGCTTTAGAAAGGAGGACAAAGGATTCTGCTTAAAGAATTATGTTCCCTGGAGAAGTGCCTTGCACGATTCTCCTTCCATTGCCAGACCTTGTCACAATACAATGGCAGCTAGATGGGGGGAATGCTTCCCACAGTGATTCATATTGAAAAGGAAGATCGTCTCTTTGGTAATCAGACTTGGGTATCAACCAGAAACTGATACAGCGATTAGTAAAGAAAGGGGTTGCATAAAATTTCAGGAAATGAATCAGTGAACACTCAGGAATGGAATTTCATGTTCTCTGAAAAGGTGGCTGTCACCGTGCTCCATCTGGAGTGCAATCATTTGGAGATTTGTATGACTGACAGGCAGCGCCTGTGCGTGGCTTAAATCACTCTCTATTTTCGCAAATACATGAAGCACCAAACCAGTTTCTCCCTCATGCAGTGGGAAGTGAGAATGTTCAGAGCTAGCGAGCATAATGAGAAAAGCCTCTCAGGAATTGTGAGTGGCTAGAGCCTGAAGCAAAATGAAAGCTTCAAGGGGTCTCCGAGCTACAGGAAGTGGGAGGGAAGCGGTGATGTCTTTCTCCTGACAAGTGGCATGTCCTCATTGTTTTTCTAGAGGATGTCACAAGAGACTATCTGATGATTTGAATACAGATGCACTGTTGTCTGGCACAATGTTCTACTGAGTGTCCCTGACAAATTCATATTCTAATAAAGTTTTCCCTGACATTGAATAAAAGGGTGCTCTTCCCAAAAGGCAAATCTCATCAGTGTAGACAGACACCAAGAATAATTCTATATGCCCAAAAGCTGGTTATTTTTGCCTGAGTTATCTATATAATTCTTGGTCTGTTTAGACATAAACTGTGTCCCTCAATATTAAAGTTAAGAATTATTCTAAAGGAAAATTTGTCTTGGAGATTTCCATCCTCCCTCTCAGGGCCCCATATCCCTTTGGGAGATTTCCCTTGACCATCAGAATCTGATTTTGTTTCCTTCTCTGCAACTGGTCACTCATTCTCTGTTGTGAATTTATATTCATGTGCTATCCTCTTCTGGGAATTTTTCATGGTAATCCTCTTCTCGAAATACGGAATGAAAGACACTGAAGTTATGGAATTTCAAATGTTAACAGGAAACTGTGTCTTGGTATTCTACACAGCCAACAAAGGGGCTTATTTATGTCCAATTCAGGATCTTCATTCATTTGGTAAAACTCAATTACCTTAATTAATGCTCCTTAACTATTTCCAGTTACTGCTAGATCTCACTCAAGTTTTATTTATGTTTGAGTGAAAATAATTCACCTTAACTTGTCCTAGAATTTCCATTTTTTCTGCATGTAGGCAGAAAGAGTATACATGAGAGAATTTATTCTTTACTGCCTTAAGTCTGGCAGAATATCACTGGAAAGTCATGCCTTTGGAAATATTTATTGAAGATTCTCAACATGCCAAGATTTTTGTGCATAGGAAGTAGAGGAAAGGGTGGCATAAGGGGCCAAAATAACTATTAAAAGTCAGTTATTTGTTTCATGGAGAAATGAACCATGGAAGTGTGTTAATTGGTTCAGTTGACTCTCTTTAATGGTAGAGTCCTGATAAAAACAAGGTGGGAAAATGGAAATAAAGCATTGAAATTCAAATTCCATTTCAACACTTTAGCCCTCTTTTTCATTAGGATCTATCTATAGGAGCAGTCTTTAATAAATCTTCATCAAGTAAATTGTAAGGGGCCACATTTTCTATATTTTAATTAATAGATTGAAAATAGTTTTATGAATTTTAAAAATCAACTTATTTCTAAGTATTTTATTACCCCAACTTCAAGTCTAAACACCACATGCAAAATATGATGGGGGATAAATGGCAAACAGACTTTACATAATGCTCAAAATAGACCTGCTGAAAATTCTAAATATAATTTTAGAGATCTAAAAACCAAAAGCATCATTGTTTTAATTTAAGTGAGAGAAGAGATTTTTAAAAAACTTGTCTTAACATTGTGACTATCAGAGTGGCCCACTAATATTTGAAAAGCTCATATAGATTCAGAGTTCAACAACCCCAAAAAAGAATAAAAAAAAAAAACAGTAGTCTTCTGTTGGAAAGAAAGAAAAAATTAGGAGAAATTAAGGTTGGAGATAAGAGATGATCAGTTGATACTGGGGGACACGTCTTTACAAGGCATGATGATAGCATGGCTACTGCCTTGGACTCCAACCACATGACTGGTTATTTCTCTAAGTCAACCAGTCTATCTCCAGCAAACTGCTCCCTCCAAAACAGTCCGAAGAGCACCTGGGAACTGTTAAAAACAAGAAAACAGGCCCAAAATCGAGTCACTTATGCTATGTCCCACATCACCAAACCGAGACTTAATTATATTTTCAGCCTCTTCCAAAAATGGAATCTGAAAGCAGTCAATCAGGAATCATGGGGTCAGCACTAGTGAGGGCATCTGCCTGATAGACGCTGCCATCCCCTAAAGGAAAGTGGCCTTGTCACAACCAATCTGCTTTCTGCTAGTATAACTTCTTTGTCCCTCCCCCTTCTGCCTATAAAAGACTTTCTTTTTTTTTTTGAGGAAGATTAGCCCTGAGCTAACACCTGCCACCCATCCTCCTCTTTTTTGCTCACTGAGACTGGCCCTGAGCTAACATCCCTGCCCATCTTCCTCTACTTTATATCTGGGATTCCCGCCACGGCATGGTTTGATGTGGTGCATAGGTCGTACCTGGGATCTGAACCAGCGAACCCCGGACCACTGAAGTGGAATATGTGAACTTAACCGCTGCACCACTGGGCAAGTCCCTAAAAGACTCTCATTTTGAAAGGGAACCATCATACACTGCTGGTGGGAATGTAAACTGGTGCAGCCACTATGGAAAACAGTATGGAGATTCCTCAAAAAACTAAGAATAGAAGTACCATACGACCCAGCTACGCCACTACTGGGTATCTACCCAAACAACTTGAAATCAACAATCCAAAGTAACATATGCACCCCTATGTTCACTGCAGCATTATTCACAATAGCCAAGACATGGAAGCAACCCAAGTGCCCATCAACGGATGATTGGATAAAGAAGATGTGGTATATTTATATAATGGAATACTACTCAGCCACAAAAAAGACAAAATCAACCCACTTGCAACAACATGGATGGACCTGGAGGGAATTACTCTAAGCAGAATAAGCCAGACTGAGAAAGACAAACACCATATGATTTCACTCATATGTGGAACATAAACAAACATATGGACAAAGAAAACAGTTAGTGGTTACCAGGGGAATGAGGGTGGAAGGTGGGCACAGGGGGTGAAGGGGAGCAAAAAAAAGAAGTCTTTCATTTTGTACAACTCCTAAGAGCTCCTTTCTATCTGCTAGATGGGTGATGCCCGATTCATGAATCGTTGAATAAAGCCAATAGGATCTTTAAAATTTACTCAGGTGAATTTCATTGTTTTTGTTGTTGTTGTTGTTTATGAAGAAGAGTGCCCCTGAGCTAACATCTGTGCCAATATTCTTCTATTTTGTATATGGGTCACTGCCACAGTGTGGTTTGATGAGCAGTGCTAGGTCCATGCCTGTGATTCGAACCTGAAAACCCCGGACTGCCAAAGCAGAACACGTGAACTTAACCACTATGCCACCAGGCCAGCCCTGAATTTTGTTTTTTTAACAGGACCAAACAATACTTTGTTTCTTTTTCTGGTCTCACTCTTTTCTCCTGGTTCACACTAAAAGAGGGGATTCTGATTCATAAACTAGATCCAGAGTGGATGTTTGGCTGTAAATTTTGGTTAGGTAAACATGACCTGAAATTTATGTTAGTTTCTACTTTTGTTCTTGAATTATTTTCCTCAAACATATCAATACATTTTTTGGCCAAAGTGCAACATGGTAAATATAATTTACTACTTATATAAGACGTGTGCTTTTTAAAGAATAATTTTAGTTAGGAATGTGTAAATAAAAGACACGTACTAGGATCTGTTTTTCACTCACAAAACACTACTGTCACCAAGTGTGTGGGTTCTTTCCCACATCAACAACCAGTTCTCCAACTCTCCAGACAACAATTGGTTGTCCAACGACTCAATTCAATTCTGACACTATGCACCTGGATTTAGCATCAGATCCCACAAGTTAAGGTCTCAGTCCAACAATGCCATCCCTACTTCACGTGTCAATCACGAATCCTGGATCTCCTGTACTTCTGAGCGACCAGTTATAAATCAGGGGGGTTCCTACATCCCCCTCTTCAGTTTCAATAATTTGCTAGAACAGGTGACGGGACTCAGGAAAGCAGTTTACTTACAATCACCGATTTATTACAAAGGATACAAGTCAGGAACAGCCAAATGGGAGAGATTCATAAGGCAAGGTATTGAGGGCCAGGGAATGTGTGTGTGCAGAAGTTCTGTGCCTTCTCTTGACACAGCACCCTCCCAGCACCTCCATGTGTTCACTTACCAGAAGCCCCATAGTTTAGGGGCTTTTATGGAAGTGTCATTTCAGTGATTGATTGAATCATTAGTTATTTGCCATGGGGTGGGGTTGAAAATCCTAACCCCCTAATCTCAAAGTTGGTTCCTCTGGCAATCAGCCCCATCCTGAAGCTACCCACAGACCCATCCAGTCACCTCCTTAGCATAAATCACGGTGTGATTGAAAGGGGCTTATTGTGAATAACAAAAGATGCTCCTCTGACCGCTATCACTTAGGAAATTCCAAGAGTTTCAGGAGCTCTGTGCCAGGAACTGAGGATGAAGACCAAGTATATATATTTCTTATTATATCATAATATTTTGAACAAAGTGATGTTCAACTGATACCGAACCTGAAGTGAGTTCACTCACCCGTTGCGCAGCAAGCCAATCTCTGACACCGGGTGTGGTGGAAGAAAGTAGGAATTTTATTTTTGCACAGAGCTGAGCAAGGAGAGAGGCCAGCTAACACTGAAATCCCAAACTCCCTGAAAAGCTAAAAGGAAGGGTTTTCATTTGGGGTTTTAGGTAGGGGAGGGGGAGTATATGGACTTGCTGGTAGAAGCTTTCCCACCAGCCTGTCTTTGGCCTTGAGACACTTACAGAAAGGAGGAAGCCTGTGACCTTGCTGGTCAGCAGCGTTCCCACCAGCCTGTATCTCTTTGCAGGGAGGAGATAATCCAAGTGCTTGTCCTTGGCGGTGTCTGTCTCCATGGAGGATAGTGGCTCTGGAGCCAGGAAGCCAGAGAATAAGCAGGGAATGAGTGTTTTGGTTTTAACCCCATATATGCTGGGTTTAATGTGGGGAAACTGATATGAGGGTCGGTATTACAACCTGTTCCCTTTAAAAAGTAACAATAAAACTGTGGAAGGTAGTCTCCCACATTCACCACTTAGCCCAAGCACCCATTCCCTCAGCGGCTGGGAGAGTTGATGGGTCCAATCTTGCTTCCTTCAGTCTCCCAAAGGTGTTGGTCTCAAGAGCACTCCTCCATAAACATCCCGCACCCAGATCTAGAGACCCTGTTGTGTATCTGAGTCCAGGTAGGCTCCTAAACATAAAATTAGTGAAGAGCAATGCATCACTAAACTGACGCATCTTTCAAATAAATGAGACTAAGGTGATGAGCTTGAAAATGGTTTTGTAATTGTCTTTGGAATACACATCCATACTATCCTCTCAATTTTATTTTCCATGTAAAGCATGTACCCTATCTGAAAAGGTACTCAGTATTCTATTAAGAACTGAAAAAACACTGTGTTCTTTTTCTCATGGCTACTTGTGTCTTCTTCCTCATCACTCTCTTCTCCTTGATAGTCTCCAGATGTTTAGTTAACTATAGTATGTGTTCTTTTCCTCGAGGCTGAGTATTTCCTAGTTTCCTTTTATATGGTGTCTCATATAAATAAATGTTTAGTGCTTATCAATATAAAATTTATAACAATGGAAAACATTACTGTTCCTATTATTTCATTTTTTCAAAGCCAACTTTATTTAACAGCATACATTATTGGTTTCATAAAGCAGCAGGTCTAGAGACAAATATATTGAATAAATGACTTTCCTATATACCATGAACCAAGGCAATAATACAAGACTGTGAATAATCACTGAGAATGGTTAGGACCCAATATAGACAATGACAGGATATTTGAGAAAACATAGGTATTTTTCTGGGCAAAAGAAAATATTAATAAACAATGAGATGTTTCTAACTGTAAGAGTAAGAAAAATTGTTACCTGATATTTGGCCACACTGATTGAATTAAATTTTACAAAGAACGGAATTCAGATAAGTAAAAAGAAAATTCTAGAGATCCTTGTTGAATGCCTATCTTATTACCTTAACTGTAATACTGTGAGAACTGGAAATCGATCGTAAATGGAACAGAAACAATGAGCAATCTTGACATCCCAGAAACACAACACTGCCTGTGAAGTATGTTTGCAAAAAAAAAAAAAAAAAAAGGAGAATCCAAATCTGATCAAGGCCCTAGATGTAACTGTTGATGATAGAGGAAAATGACAAATTTGGGATATAATCAACAAAATCTAGAATTGAGGAATTCTATAGGACAAATGACTGGGTTTCTTCAACAAATGGCGAGAAAAAGAGTGAGGGGAAACAGTCATAAAGAGACTTGATATATATCAAGCAAATATACGGTATGAGGATCTTCTTTAGACCTTGATGCAAACAAACCAACTGTAAGCAAACATTTGTGAAAACTGAGGAAATTTGAACACTAGTCAGATAGTTGATTACATTAATATTATTGTTTATTTTAGGTATACTAATAATATTGTGTTTGTGTGAAAGAAAGAACTCTTATGTGTTAGGAACATATGCTGGCATATTTCCTGGTGAAATAATATGATATCTAGAATTTCCTTTCTAATAATTCAGGAGAGGAGAAGGAATGAAGAGGAAGTAGATAAAACAAGAGTGATCAAATGATAACTCTTGAAACTGGGTGATGGATATGTGGATGTTCATAAGATTATTCTCTCTTCTATGATATTTGAAAATTCCATGATGAAAAGTTTAAAAAAAAGTTTACTATAATTAAAAATAAGTTGAAAAGTTTTATAGTTATAGTGAATTAAATAACTGAAGTTCTTTATATAAGAAATGAAACAGAGTTTTTAGAATCTATACATCTGACACGTTTAAAGAAATTTAGAAATTGAATATAATTAAAGTTTAAATTACATACATCCTTTTCTAATCCAAGATGCTGTTTTGAAAAACCTAAATTATTACCATGAAAGAAAATAGTTGAGAAATTTTAGTTCATCTCTATTATATGTTCTAAAGACAATATAAAAGATGGTATTGTAGGGGAGGAAGAAATATTCCTATACCCTCTAGGTTCTTCTAGCTGGTCTAAGAAGAAATTGATGGAAGACAGAAAAACAGAAAAAATCAAACAAATTTAATAACGTGTATACATGAGAGAAACCCAGGAAAACTGATCAACTTACTAAAATGGCTGAAACTACCACCTTAAATATTGTCTTCAGCTAAAGACAAAGGAGGATGTTAGGGGTAGTGGTTTGGGAATTCAAAAGTGAGAAAGGCAATTCACATGGAAGTGGAAAAGCAAATGTTTGGTAAACAAATGTTTGTCATGTCTTGCAAAGGCAATCAGACATGGAGAGGACTTTGACCAAATGGGCCTTGCTACGTTCCTCCCTGTCAACCACATCTAGTTTATATTGTACTATAGTTATCTATGGTATTAGCTCCTTCCTGAAACAGGCCTTCTATCTTAAATTCTTTTAGGCAGTTGGCGGGAAGGTCAAAGTTTCTTCTTGAGTCTCTTGTTCTTAAAAATAATCAAGCTAGGTGCCGGCCCAGTGGTGTAGTGGTTAAGTTCGCGTGCTCCACTTTGGTGGCCCAGGGTTCACAGGTTTGGATCCTGAGCATAGACCTAGCATCACTCATCAAGCCATGCTGTGTTGGCATCACACATAAAATGGAGGAAGATTGGCACAGATGTTAGCTCAGTGACAATCTTCCTCAAGAAAAAGAGGAAGATTGGTGACACTTGTTAGCTCAGGGCCAATTTTCCTCACACACACACACACATAAAATCAAGCCAAAGAGTCGCATTTTGGGGTGGCAAATTCTGCTGTCCTACAGTATCAGTGTAAACATGCCATAAGTCAATAAAAGCCACTTCAACAAGAGATGCGTGCACACAAGGGCTTTCCAATCTAAGTTGCAAGACTTGGTCGGAGTTGCACAAGAAATTCTCAAATTTTATTTCATTTCTGAGGTAATTTGCTATGTATCATTGTAGGTATGAAAATTGAATCTTTTCTAGATGCTAAAACAGACGCTTAGTACTGAAGAAACTCTTCCAGTAATATCACTCCAGCCAAATATTAGCAATAACAGCTAACAAACACAAATGCTTTCCAAATAGAAGACGCTGTGCTGAGCACACTACATTAACATTAATACCTCTCTTCTGTCTCAGCGTGAGAAACCTGCAGACTGGAGGGGTGAAGGAATTTACCAGGTCCCAGAAGACCTGCAGTGGTCTGAGCTCTGGCCTCTGACCCCAGATGCTGTACTTGGCCCATCATTCTAAGACTTTCCTTATGATAGAAAATAGTTTGGCTGAGTTGAACTCACTTTATAAAGTTCCCAAATCTGAAATCGTATAGTTCTCCGAAGGAATACGTTGTATTACAGAATAAAATCATTTTCTCATGGTGTTTTTTATTACTGTTTTACTCTCATTCACCAGCAGAGGGAGTAAAAATTCACCTACAACTGAGTCAAAAACCCAAAAAAATCCCTCAGAGAATGATGGAATTAAACAGGACTTTCCTGTAATTTCATAAATTAAGAATCTGAGATTGCAGAGGTGAAGTGAGTTTATAGCAGTTACATGGCTGGCTAATGATTGGGCCAGGTGAACAATTTATATCTCCTGGCTTTCAGGATGGGGCTAATTTTCACTACCACTAAGGCTGGTACTTTTAAGGAATATAATGTTTCCTTCCAGCACCCATTAGGTGGTCATGTGAAATGTTTCCAAAAGCTAAGCTTAGTTTCTTACAAGCAGCATTGATGTAGTAGTCTCAAAAGTGGCATTTCCCCTTTCTGTTCTAGTGTACTCTACACACACAATAATCAAACAAGAGGGTGCCAGGGAACATGCTAGGAGAAGTTGCTGTTTCTCTACCAATATGTGCTATACCTTCCTACATCTGCAATATGCTATTAGACAAATGTTTGCGTTTCTGCTTAAATGTGCAAAGTAAAGGAAAATGATTGTAGAAACCATTTCAGATCACCCAGATAACTTTTTTTTTTTTTTTAAGATTTTACTTTTCCTTTTTCTTCCCAAAGCCCCCCAGTACATAGTTGTATATTTTTAGTTGTGGGTCCAAGTTGTGGCATGTGGGACGCTGCCTCAGCATGGCTTGATGAGCAGTGCCATGTCCACACCCAGGATCCAAACCAGCGATTCCCTGGGCCCCCGAAGCAGAGCACGTGAACTTAACCACTCAGGCACAGGGCCGGCCCCCCAGATAACTTTTTAATTGTATGATAAGCAAGCAGACATTTATTTCAATTATGCACTTTATTTTATATTTAGACTTTTTTTTTCTGAACCATGTAAGACTATTTGAGACTGTTTCTTCATGAAAAACTTTTAAATATTAAAGAGGTCCAACCCACCTCATTAAATATACTGAAGGTAATTGTCTAAGTACATTTTGAGGCCAAACAGCAAGAATGGTAAAACTTCTGACTCTGAAACAAAGTATAGATCTCATCAGCAATTAAAAGCTGGTAGTCAACTCTTCTGTTCTTTGAATTCGACTCCCTGCTATTCCAATTCCCATTCATGCCATCACGTTACTACACATTCACGGTGTCAACGGGCCATTCTCCCCAGGATGAAAAGGGTCAGCGATAGAGGTGTAATTGCCTGTGAAAACTCAGATGTGTGACGAAAGCTCCTAAATTTGTAAACTCTGTCTCCATAAACGCAACACCCTTTTAAGGAAATATATGCAATAAAAAGATGAAACAGAGATTTGAAAAAAAAAATTGAATGTATCTATTGTTTTCCTCTCAAAACAAGAAAATGTGAATCACTGCTCTCTAGTTTAAGGTGAATTTTTATCTGGCTGTGGCGAAACCACGGATGACACAGTTCCCTAAAACTAACATTAATGTAACAAATTAATAAACTGAGCAAATTAAGTATAAATGTTAACAAATGCCAAATTGATGGCTAAAAGACAAAATTTCTCACTGGGTCTTTCAAAAGCACAATAGAATACTTACATAATAAATTATTATACATTTTTAATTTGAATATATAAGAACAACAACAAAAAAATGGACTATAAATCAATGTCAAATTAAATATGTTCATATTTCCATGTGGAATATGAAATCCATTTTTTTGGTGAGGAAGATTCACCCTCAGCTGACATCCATTGGCAATCTTCCTCTTTTTTTTAAATTTTGCTTGGGGAAGATTAACCCTGAGCTAACATCTGTGCCGATCTTCCTCTATTTTGTATGTGGGATGCCTCCACAGCATGGCTGATAAGTGGAATAGGTCTATGCCCAGGATCTGATCCTGCAAACCTGGGCCACTGAAGCAGAGCGTGCAGAACTTGAACCACTCGGCCATGGGGCTGGCCCCATGAAATCTACTTAATACATACATTTTTAAATGTATTTTAAATTTTACAAATTTTCTTAAAATAATTTTCAATAATTTTCTTCAAACTTGAATGATAGTTGAATGCCGATATGAACACAGGGCTGCTTAGATAGCGCTAAAAGTAAAGTTGCCTTTATTCACTTCGAGAACAACTAATGCAATTGTTTATCAGTAGTTGGTGCCTAACCTGGAGAACACCTTTAAGCCAAACAGAACTGCCTGTTCTTTGATAATGGCAGAGCCCTCATCTTCTACTTAATTCAATTATCTTTCCTTTTTGGCTGATAGGATTCTGATATTCTGCTTGAGTCCTAAAAATGGGCTGCTTTACTAAGCAATGGTGGGCACTTTAGCTGTAGCATGGGGGCACTCTTTAAAATTTGGAGGTTCCCTTAAGGTCTTGAGTGGAGAGAGGAAGCAGAGTTGACAATGAATTGATTTTTTACTCCTGGAGATGAGAAGGGTATATTCACAGGTGTTTGCCTGAGAAAATTCAACCACATGAAGAATTCCATTTAAAAAAAAAGAAAGAAAGAAAAACAAGCTGACCTTGAAAGTCTCTTAACTACTAGGTTTGAGAGACAAAAATTTCAACTCCCCTGCTTTTGATATTCGTACATCACTCTCCCTTCCACTTCCTGCCTTACACTAGGCTAAGGCAAGCCCTGGCTGGCTCCTTGGGAGCAGGACTATCTGTCTGTCTGTCTATCTATGTATCTTTCTATCTATCTATATCTACCTATATCTATAAGTCTTTGTTTTTTTCCATTTCTCTGCCTGAACTGTAAGGACAGACCTGCTTTGTGTCCATTCTCATTTCTACCTTTTCTTTCTTTTTTTTTTCATGACATAGTAATAAGGGGTACTATTTCAGTTCCCAAGACCATCTTGGGTATTCTAATCCATCTTGTGTTAATTTCTGTGTATGGTGTAAGACGGTGGTCCCGTTTCATTCTTCTGCATGTGGCTGTCCAGTCTTCCCAACACCATTTATTGAAGAGACTGTCCTTTCCCCATTGTATCTTCTTGGCTCCTTCGTCATAAATTAATTGGCCATATATGTGTGGGTATATTTCTGGCCTCTCTATTCTGTTTCATTGATCTACTTGTCTGTTTTTATACTGATACCATACTGTTTTGATTACTATAGCTTTGGACAATAGTTTGAAATCAGGCAGTGTGATGCCTCCAGCTTTGTTGTTCTTTCTCAAGATGGCTTTGGCTCCATGCTGGGTATTGTAATGCAGACTTTTATTAGAGAGGTTTGGTAGTTATTAGGTGTTGGCTCAAATATGAATGAATTATACTTAAATTCTCGTTCTGCTAATTTTTCCATAGACGTGGTTCTGTTGGTTGGAAAGACCAAGGGAAGGAAGAGTGGGGTTGCACTGTAAGCCTGCAGCACTTCTGAGCTCCTGGAACCCCAACAGCCTCCAATGGTACCAATAATAGCCACGTAATAACCACATTTGTTCTAAGAGTGAGTAGAGTTGGACTAAGTTGGGAACCTTCAAGGTTACTCTTGCCCCTCTAGCTTGAGGCCTAAGCTAGGCCCCCCTGAATACTTGTTCCAGGGTGCTAACACTCTCTCCTTTTGCCTTTCAAGGCCAAAGACACTCACTTCCTGCATCCTTTATTACACCAGCCACATGATATGAAGACAAAAGAAAAACACTTAGCTAGGCCATTTCTGTAATTTCTTTATTTCTCTAACACCTCTATCCTCAGGTCTCTTAGTCTTCAGTTATTTTCTTTCTTAAGAATGACAATGGGGATGAAACAAGCCCCGAACTCTTCCAGAAAAGATGCTACAAATACAGACACCCACCTGCACCCACGGCAGACGTCACTAATTGATCACAGGTCTTTCCTGCTGAATTTGAATGTAACCTCAGAATCTTTCTCAACATAGTACTCCAAGCAGCCACCACCAACAAAAAAGACTTGACACTCAAGGTAAAATACGTTTACCATTCTTTCCTGTCAAAGAGAACCAGAAGTATATATATATACATATATAAACTGAGTCATACAGTTCAATTTCAATTTTCCTTGAGACTGCATAGACAAAATCGAACAAGCATTTTGTAACTTGTTCAAGAAGGCAAAAATATCAGCACTGAAAACATAGTCATATTGAATTACTTTTATTTGCCAAACTTTCATTTAAACCATCTCAGAGTCACATCAAGACAAGCTTTTCCTCTTAGTTGAATACTGTTTTGAAAGTGAACTGTCAGTTACGAAACTGTAGGTGTAGGTTACCAACAACCTATTTTGCCGCTGACGTGCAGGATTATGGGTGTTATTCAGGAAAGAAATGTTGTTTGCCTTTTCTATGGAAACGAGCCCAGAAAAGTGAAGCTAATAACTTGGCAGGAGGGCTTTTTGTGTGTATATTTCTGCTAGCACTTTTTCCACATTGAAATTTTAGCGAAACGGGCCAAATTTTCATATTCAGCTGTCAACTCTGGGTATTCATCACAATAGCTATTAGAATTAGGATTTTCCTTTGTAACAGTGTAGAAGAGCACAGATCAAACAGGCAGTTGTTTGATAGTGCTCTAGGCCAGCTTTTCCCAACTTCTCTTCTCATAAATCTCGAGTCCAGATTCTGATCCAGAAGGTCTGGGATGCAGGCTGGAGTCTTGGTACTTTACCGTGCACCCAAGTGATTTTTATAATCAGAGATGTTTGAGGAGCACTGCTCCAGGCAAATCCTCAGTTTTAGGGGGTCAAATGACAAAGCTGAAACAATTTAGTAATGGGTCTGATGTCCTTTATTGAAGGGAAAACAATCCATGGGTTGGGAGAGTACAGTGCCTCATAAGCAGCAGAGCACTCTCCCCGAGAGATTTCAGGCAAGAGCGAGTTTATAGAGCGTTAGAAGAAGCCACGCAGAAATAAGGCATGATTGGCTGGGATTCCATATCTGACCTTATTTAGAAAGATCAAGGAACAAGGAAATAAGTACAGGCTTAACTTGGAGATATTGCAGCATCGGTTCAAGACCCCCACAATAAAGCAAACATCACAATAAAGCGAGTCACATGAATTTTTTGGTCCCCCAGTGCGCATAAAAGTTACGGTTACACCATACTGTAGTCTAAGTGTGCAATAGCACTATGTCTAGAAAAACAATGTACATACCTTAACTAAAAAATACTTTATTGCTAAAAAATGCTAGCCTTCATCTGAGCCTTCTGCGAGTCATAATGTTTTTGCTTAGTGTAGGGCCTGGTAAAAAATTCAATATCTGCATAGTGCAATAAAAGGAGGTGTGTCTGTGCAGGGCCCAGAATTGGCTTGACTTTTGAGGATTGGCTGACTGCGTGTACTGTGTTTACGGTCAAGCAGAGCATTTACAGGAACATAAAAGTTCAATTTGCTGACAGGGCACCCCTGGCACCTCCATCTGGAGCCTAGAAATTTATTTCCACAACGGGTTAAAAGATTTTCCAAATAAAACCAAGGGGACTGGCCTGGTGGCACACTGGTTAAGTTTGCACGTTCCACACCGGCGGCCCAGGGTTCACCGCTTTGGATCCCGGGTGTGGACATGGCACTGCTTGGTAAGCCATGCTGTGGTAGGCATCCCCCATATAAAGTAGAGGAACACGGGCACGGATGTTAGCTCAGGGCCAGTCTTCCTCAGCAAAAAGAGGAGGATTGACAGCAGATGTTAGCTCAGGGCTGATCTTTCCCCCCTAAAAAAAAAAACAAAACAAAACCAAAGCTTTTGAGAGAGCACACACGATGGAGAGCAGCCATGGCAGTCATCCTTACGAGTAGGTTAAAGCTGTGGGCAGCTGCTGTTTCCTCTACCGCCCCAGACCATGCCAGCCTGTCCCTTCATTAGGATTGGCACAGAAAGACAAGGGCTTGGGGTGGGGAAAAGGGAAAAGAACAGAGACATTGCAGGCATCCCAAGACACCCTAAGCAGCTCTTCCTTTCCTGGCTGAAGTTCAGCCAACATACTCCATCAAGTCACAGGAAGCCTCTGAGGACCAGGCAAGAGCACACTCCTGTACGCATTTCTTCTACATTTTGTAGAAACTGAAGCACCGCCCTAGGTAGCCAGATCTTATAACTATTTCTATGACGGCTCTTTTGTCTCCCCACAGTGACTTTAGGAACATCAGGGATTCCATTAACAATCTTTCCAACTGACTGCCAAAAGCATCCAGCCAGCAAGAAAGTTTCCAAAAAGACTCAGGGAGGCAGAGCTGGGGGGAAACGCATGTGTGAGAAGGAGGACAGAGAAAGGAGACAATAGGAGAGAGTGACTTGGGTGGCAGTGGATTTTCTCAAAGCCTTTCCTCCTTGCAGAATTGTGTCTCCCAGTTCCTGGAGGCTAAGCCAAGCCTAGGCGGGAGTCTAAGGTAAGCTGGCATCATTGTTGCTGTCTCCACTTCCCATAGTGGTTTTCTTGGCTTCCCTGCCAGCTCTAAGCCTGCACCCAACCTCCAGAGAGCATCTCAGGAAGCGACTTACATTCAGAGTGAAGACATCAGTGCTACCCAGTCTGAAAAATTAGCACCGGTAGAGAGGAGACTAAAGGAAAGAGAGTGACAGAATTATGGCAACTTTCTTGAGCAGAAAGAATGCAGTTTATGGAGGATATTAGGAAGGATTTTCTGTGTTCCACTGTGAGAAATCTCACACTGCACAGTATAGATCAACATTGTTCCTCAAGGCTTCTGGAGTCAAATTGCTGGTTCTTTGAATGCAGCACCAAGTAGAGACAAGTCACCAGGGAGCTGGCTTTATACAGACACAGGCAGTCATATTTTGAAACCCTCAGCTTCGAAAATCAATGGTCACCTTCACATGAGGGTGAGCAGCACGACCAGCAGGTGACCCATTTGTGATGGCCCTTTTGTCCTCTGCACACCACAGTAGGTACAGCAGGACTCCAGTTTCTGTCTTGAAACTGCAGTTTCCATCCACCTGGTAAAAGGTAGCTAGAGCATAACATTCATGGAGGCAGCCTGGGACCTAACTGCCAAGTGGTAATGGACAGGAGGTCCCTCCACAGGGATGTGGGGGGTGGGTGAAGCAGAGGCTTGCACAGTTTTTAACTAAAAGCAAGAAATCAGGAGTTCTTTGATTGTCAACTCTTAATAGGCGAGAAGAGGCTAGGAGTATATTAATTTTGCACCCCTTCCCCTTTTCAAATGGAATAAAGAATACAAGGGAAGCCAGAAAACTGCACAAGAAATTTTAGCAATCAGGGTTCCGACTACATAGAAAGCTAATGAGCCACAATACGTTGACTTGTGCCAAAAGCATAAACAGCCTTCCTATAACTTGGAACTCTTTAGAGGAGTTCTGCTTTCACCACCACCTCCCTGCAGGAAAAGGAGCTTAAGCCAGACTGAGTGAACAGAGCATGGGGTCCAAAACTGATTGAACATGAGCATGGTGTCCAGAATACAAAGAGTGTCTGCAGGATTCACAGGCAACATGTGCATGGGGGCCCCAGAGGGATGCTGGGCTCTCATTGGGTGGCAATTAGGGCAACTACCTCAAAGAAGTCTCTTTGTGGAGTGACGTCAGCATCATGGGGGAGTGAGTTCTCTGGTGATCTCTCCCCTCTACCATACAATGAAAAAGACATTCATACTCCAACAAAGGACACCCACACAACACAAAAGAAGTCTGAGAGACCCACACAGCCACACATCGGAGGGTGGAGAGGCTGGAGCCCCCCTCAGAGGAAGTGGAACACGGTAAGAGAAAACTTTGCTCCCTCTCCAAAAGACTGTAATCCTGGACTGTGCAGCCTCCAAGGGGTAAGGAAGTGGGGAGGGGACACTTGTTCGTGGGAACATCAAAGACCCCCAAGGTCCCGTGCAGCTGAGGTGAAAGCTAACTTGGGAGTGACCTCATCAAGCTAAGAACCCAGGAGGCCAGATAGTGAGCGCAGAGCAAGAAAACCCCAAGAGCACACAGAAGAAAATGCACATCCCTGCCAGACCCCCATCACTGGCTCCAGCCCCTGGGATCCCAACAGATGGCAGAGGGCTCAGAATATGCAGCTCTTGACTCCCACCCAGTGGCAATAGGTGGTAACTGTGACCAAATAACACCAGGATGCAAAAGAACAAAACCATGCCCACTAGCAGTATCAAAAGTTATACTAAATCTCCAGACAAGAGAGAAAATGACAAGTACTGAGAAATGACTCCTGAAGACACAGAAAGATGTAATCTAA
Source organism: Equus przewalskii (assembly GCF_037783145.1). Classification (NCBI taxonomy): domain Eukaryota; kingdom Metazoa; phylum Chordata; class Mammalia; order Perissodactyla; family Equidae; genus Equus; species Equus przewalskii. The sequence goes on along the minus strand of NC_091858.1, from coordinate 22,778,313 downwards.
ATGACAGAGAATTCAAAATAGCTATCATCAAAAAGTCAATGAGTTAAAAGAGAATGTAGGAAACAATTCAACAAGTTCAGGAGCTACTTCACAAAAGAGATTGAAACTATAAAGAAGAATCAATCAGAAATATTGGAGATGAGAGGCACAATCAATGAGATGAAACAAAATATGGATTCCCTGAACTCTCAGGTGGACACTATAGAGGAGTGAATCAGCATAATCGAGGATAGACACATTGAAAAGCACCAGATACAGGAGGAGAGACAGCTAAGACTAAAAAGAAATGAAGAATGTCTCCAAGAAATATCCAACTCAATTAGGAAATGCAACATAAGAATTATAGGTCTTCAAGAGGGAGAAGAGAAGGAGAATGGAGCAGAAAGCTTGTTCGAAGAAATAATAGCAGAGAACTTCCCAAACCTAGTGAAGGAGATGGAAATCCATGTGGAAGAGGCTATCAGATCTTCTAAACATGTCAGTGTAAAAAGACCTACTGCAAGGCATATAGCAGTGAAACTGGCAAAAGTGAATGACAAAGAAAGAATACTCAGGGAAGCAAGGCAGAAGAAAATAATCTACAAAGGAACCCCTATCAGGCTTTCAGCAGATTTGTCTGCAGAAACCTTACAGGCCAGGAGAGACTAGAATGACATGTTCAAATCTTTGAAGGACAAAAACTTTCAGCCAAGAATGCTCTATCTGGTGGAAATATCCTCCAGATATGATGGAGAAATAAAAAACTTTCCAAGTTTTTAAATAGAAACTAAGGAAGTTTGTAGCCACAAGACCTCACCTACAAGAAATCCTGAAGGCCCTTATACTTGAAAAAAAAAAGGGAGAAAGGGGTTACAAAGCATGGAGTTAGGAGATAAATAGGTAGATGAAATCAGAAAATTGTAGCTATACATCAGAACAGGCTAGCAAATACTCAAGTATAACATTAAAGATAAAGGGAAGGAAAACACCAAAAACAAAGATAATCTTGTCACTTTAACCACAAACTAACAACAGAAGATGGAATAAGATGTGAGGAAAACAACTTAGGAGGGGAAGTGGGAGGGGACTGAATTGATTTAGTCTAAGGAAATAAGAGGACATCAGAAATTGGACTACCTTATCTACGAGATTTTGAATACAAACCTCATGGTAAGCACTAAACAAAAAAGCAAAACAGAGGCACAACTAACAAATAAAGGGAAAACAAAGAAACACAACATGAAAAACTACATAACTCAATTGGTAGACCAAAACACATGGGGCGAGAAACAAGGGAAATGCAGGAGAACCAGAAAACGAGTGATAAAATGGCAGCATTAAGCTGTCATATATCAATGATCACCCTAAATGTAAATGGATTGAGTTCTCCAACAACAAGACACAGAGTGGTGAGATGGGCTAAAGAACAAGACCCTAAAATATGCTGTCTCCAGGAAAGACATCTCAGCTCCAGTGACAAACACAGGCTCAGAGTGAAGGGATGGAAGATGACGCTCCAAGCTAATAGCAAACAAAAGAAAGCAGATGTTGCAATACTTAAACCAGACAAAGTAGACCTCAAGATAAGACAGATAAAGAAAGACAAAGAGGGGCAGTATATAACGATTAAAGGGACTCTTCACCAAGAAGACATAACACTTATAAATATATGTGCACACAATACAGGAGCAGTGAAGTACATAAAGCAACTATTAACAAACCTAAAAGGAGATATTAATAATAACACAATAACAGTAGGGGACTTCAACACTCCACTCACATCAATGGATAGATTATCCTGAAAGAAAATCAATAAGGAAACAGTGGAATTAAGTGAAAAGCTAGACCAGTTGGACATAACAGACATATATAGAACACTCCATCCAAAAGCAGTAGAATACACATTCTTCTCAAGTGTGCATGGAACATTCTCAAGGATAGACCATATGTTGGGAAAAAAAGCAAGCCTCAATAAATGTAAGAAGACTGAAATAATAGGCATCTTTTCCACTCACAATGCTATGAAGCTAGAAATTCATTAAAAGAAAAAATCTGAGAAAGGGAGAGAGATATGGAGATTAAACAACATGCTATTGAATAACCAAAGGAACATTGAAGAAATTAAAGGAAAAATCAAAAAATATCTGGAGACAAATGCAAATGAAAACATACCATACTAAGTCATATGGGATGCAGCAAAAGCAGTACTAAGAGGGAAATTCATCACAATACAGGCTCACCTTAACAAGCAAGAAAACTACCAAATAAGCAATCTCAAACTACAACTAACTGAACTAGAAAAGGAAGAATAAACAAAGCCCAAAGTCAGCAGAAGGAGAGAAATAATAAAAATCAGAGCATAAATAAATGCAGTTCAAACAAAAAAAGGCAATAGAAAGGATCAGTGAAACAACGAGCTGGTTCTTTGAGAAGATAATTAAAATTGACAAACCCCTAGCCAGACTTACAAAGAAAAAAAGAGAAAGCTCAGATAAATAAAATGAGAAATGAAAGAGGAGAAATAACAACAGATATTACAGAAATACAAAGGATTATAAGGGAATGCTATGAAAAGCTATACGCCAACAAAATGGACAATCTAGAAGAAACGGATATATTCTTAGACTCTTACAACCTCCCAAAGCTGAATCATTAAGAAATAGATAATCTAAATAGACCAATCACCAGTAAAGAGATTGAAACAGTAATCAAAAGCATCCTGAAAAATAAAAGTCCAGGACCAGACGGCTTCCCTGGAGAATTCTACCAAACTTCCAAAGAGGATTTAACACCTATCCTTCTCAAGCTATTCCAAAAAATCAGGGAAGATGGAACACTTCCTAACACACTCTACAAGGCCAACATCACTCTGATACCAAAGCCTGATCAAGGACAACACAAAAAAGCAAAGTTACAGACCAATATTGCTGATGAACATAGATGAAAAAATCCACAACAAAGTATTGGCAAACCAAATACAGCAATACATCAAAAAGATCATACATCATGATCAAGTGGGATTCATACCAGGGACACAGGGATGGTTCAACATCCGCAAATCAATCAATGTGGTAGACCACATTAACAAAATGAGGAATAAAAACCACGTGATCATCTCAATAGACACAGAGAAAGCATTTGACAAGATTCAACAGCCATTTACGATAAAAACTCTGAACAAAATGAGGATAGAAGGAAATTACCTCAACATAATAAAGGCCATATATGACAAACCCACAGTCAACTTCATACTCTATGGGGAAAAACTGAATGCCATACCTCTGAGAACAGGAACAAGACAAGGATGCCCACTATCACCACTCTTATTCAACATAGTACTGGAGGTTTTGGCCAGAGCAATTAGGCAAGAAAAAGGAATAAAAGGAATCCAAATAGGGAGTGAAGAAGTGAAAGTCTCATTGTTTGCAGATGACATGATCTTATATATAGAAAACCCTAAAGAATCCATCAGAAAACTATTAGAAATAATTAACAACTACAGTAAAGTTTCAGGGTACAAAATCAACTTACAAAAATCAGTTGCATTTCTATACTCTAATAACGAACTTACAGAAAAAGAACTCAAGAATACAATTCAATATACAACCACAACAAAAAGAATAAAATATCTAGGAATTAATTTAACCAAAGAGGTGAAGGACTTACACAACAAAAACTGTAAGACATTATTGAAAAAAATAGATGATGACATAAAGAGATAGAAAGAGATTCCATGCACGTGGCTTGGAAGAATAAACATAGTTAAAATGTCCATACTGCCCAAGGCAATCCTCAGATTCAATGCAATCCCAATCAGAATCCCAATGACTTTCTTCATGGAAATAGAGCAAAGAATACTAAAATACATATGGGGCAACCAAAGACCCCAAATTGCTAAGGCAATCCTGAGAAAAAACAACAAAGCTGGAGGTATCACAATCCCTGACTTCAAAAGGTACTACAAAGCCATTGCAATCAAAACAGCATGGCACTGATAGAAAAACAGGCACACAGATCAATGGAACAGAACTAAAAGCCCAGAAATAAAACCGCACATCTATGGACAGCTAATCTTCAACAAAGGTGCCAAGAACATACAACGGAAAAAAGAAAGTCTCTTCAATAAATGGTGTTGGGAAAACTGGACAGCCACATGCAAAAGAAGTCATACACAAGAATAAACTCAAAATGGATCAAAGACTTGAAGATAAGTCCTGAAACAATAAAGTTCCTGGAAGATAATAGAGGTAGTACACTCTTTGACATCAAATTTAAAAGAATCTTTTCAAATACCAGGTCTTCTCAGACAAGGGAAACAAAAGAAAAAATAAACAAATGGGACTTCATCAGACTAAAGAGCTTCCTCAAGGCAAAAGAAACTAGGATCAAAACAAAAAGACAACTCATCAATTGGGAGAAAATATTTGCAAATCATATCCAACAAGGGGTTAATCTCCATAATATATAAGGAACTCACACAACTGAACAACAAAAAAAAACAAACAGCCCAATCAAAAAATGGGGAGAGGCTATGAACAGACATTTTTCCAAAGAAGATATACAGATGTCCAATAAATACATGAAAATATGTTTAACATCACTAATCATCATGGAAATGCAAATCAGAAGTACACTTGGGGCCGGCCTGGTGGTGCAGTGGTTAAAGTTCGCATGTTCTGCTTTGGCGGCCCGGGGTTTGCCAGTTTGGATCCTGGGTGCGGACCTATGCACCACTTGTCAAGCCATGCTGTGGCAGACATCCTACATATAAAGTAGAGGAAGATGGGCACGGATGTTAGCTCATGGGTAGTCTTCCTCAAAAAAAGAACCAACAGCTACACTAAGATACCACCTTACACCTGTTAAAATGGCTATAGTCACTAAGACTAAAAATAGCAAATGGTGGAGAGGATTTGGAGAAAAGGGAACCCTTATACACTACTGGTGGGAATGCAAACTGGTACAGCCACTATGGAAAACAGTATGGAGATTCCTCAAAAAGCTAAAAATAGAAATACCATATGACCCAGCTATCTCACTACTGGGTATCTATCCCAACAACTTGAAATCAACAATCCAAAGTAACATATGCACCCCTATGTTCATTGCAGCACTATTTACAATAGCCAAGACATGGAAACAATCCAAGTGCCCATCGACCAATGATTGGATAAAGAAGATGTGATATATACATACAATTGAATACTACTCAGCCATATAAAAAGACAAAATCATCCCATTTACAACAACATGGAAAGACCTGGATGGAATTATGCTAAGTGAAATAAGGCAGACTGAGAAAGACAAACACCAGATGATCTCACTCATATGTGTAATACAAACAAGCACATGGACAAAGAAAACAGTTCAGTGGTTACCAGGGGTAGGGGGCCAGGGGTTGGCACAGGGTGTGTATGGGAGCATTTATGTGGTGACAGAAAAGAAATAATGTACGATTGAAATTTCACAATGATGTAAACTATTAAGAACTCAATAAAAAAATATATTTGAAGGTGAATTTTTTTTTTTTTTAAAGATTGGCATCTGGGCTAACAACTTGTTGCCAATCTTCCTTTTTTTTTTTTTTTTAAAGATTGGCACCTGGGCTAACAACTGTTGCCAATCTTTTTTTTTTTTTTCTGCTTTATTTCCCTAAAACCCCCTGTACACAGTTCTATCTCTTAGTTGCAGGTCCTTCTAGTTGTGGGATATGGGACGCCGCCTCAACGTGGCCTGATAAGCAGTGCCATGTCCGCGCCCAGGATCCGAACCCTGGGCCGCTGCAGCGGAGCGCGCGAACTTAACCACTCGGCCACGGAGCCGGCCCCGAAGGTGAATTTTTTTAAAAAGTCGCTTTGTACTTTCAGCACAAACAAGATTCAACAGGAAGATCCTTTTTAAAAGGCAAAGCACTGCTATGCACGTTATTTAGAGTGAAGAAGGAAGTAAAAAAGCTTTCATTGAAAAAGTGCTGTACGAACGGTGCAGGAAGCATGTGGGTACCTTAGGTTTTGATGTCCCTTTATTAACAATGCCGTTCCCTCTACACACCGATGAACCCAGATTCACTCCCCACCAAAAGTGAGTAAGAGCAGATCAGCTGATGGAAGAATCTCAGGCAAAGGGAGCAAGTGTGTGTTCCTCTGGGCTGATGAGTGTGCCCTACTCATAAATTGCACTAGGTTCATCCTGGGAGCAGAGATGGAGCTTCCAGGAGAGTGATGACAGCCTGGCTCTTCCTACCTCACCCCACCTCACCCCTCTCCCCCCAGCTGCAGCCAATGGAAGACTGAGGAACCATGCTTTAGGAACCACTAATGACTCCTCAACCCCTTAAGGGCGTGAATCAGGATGAGAGAGCAGCTCTGCGGGGAGGGCAGGATAGAAGACAATCCCCATTTCCTCCCAGTCCAAAGAATGTGCAATCCCAGTGGAAGGGAAGGCAGCACCTTGCTCATGCATAATCCTCTGAAGAGGGAATACGGACATGATTAGAAATGGTTTCTACTTTAGCCAAAACTGGACTTTCAGCAAGGGATGTTCTTGCAATTTAAAGCAGTGTCAATTGATCTAGACAAGGTGAGCCTTAACTGATTTTAAATGCTTTTATGGGTGATCTCATGTAATTTTCCTTGCAGTCCTAGAATGAAATTGCTGTCCTCGTGGATGGATTCCAGAAGCTCAAAGAATCCAACGTGGTTATATACCAAGAAACAAAAACAAAATCAGACCAACACATGGTGGTCAAAACCAAAGATAAAAATAAAATCTTGAAAAGAACCAGAGAAAAAAGAAATATTATACACAGAGATTTGGAGATAAAAATCATAGAGACTTCTCATCATAAAATATCAGAAAAGCCTTCTTATCAGAAAAGCCACAAGACAATGGGAAATCTTCTTTAAAGTACTGAAGAAAAAAAACTATCAACTGTGAATTCTATACACAGTAAAAATGTGTTTTAAAAGTAAGAGCAAAGAAAAAAGACTTTCAGACAAACAAAAGCTAAGAGATGTCAATGCCCACAGACTTGTACTATAAGAAATATTTAATCCTAAAGAAAGTTATTCAGGCAGAAAAAGTATTATATCAGATGGAAATTGAGATCTCACAAAGAACTGAAAAGCACCAGAAAAGGTAAAAAGAAGGGTAAATATAAAAACCAATCTTCTTATATTTAATCTCTCTAAAACATAATTGACTATTGGAAGTAAAATATTGTATCAATGTATTGTGGAGTTTTTAACAAAGGTAGAAATAATTTTTTTTTTTAAAAAAAAAAAGCAAAAAGAAAGGGATAGAGATAAGGTACACCGCAGTAAGTTTCTTCATTATGTGTGAAAGAGTACAATATTATTTGAAGGTAGAATGTCATAAATTAATGATAACTATAAATTACACGCCTAGTAGGGTATAACAAGGCCAATGTGGACATAAAATGGAACCATAAAAAATATTCAATTAGTTTAAAAGAAGGCAGGAAAAGAAAAAAGTAGCAGAAAATAAATGGGACAAATAGAAAACCCCCAAGGTGGTTGAATTAAATACAACCATACCAATTATACTAAACCTAAAAGGTCTAATGCCTTAATGTAAAAAGCAGAGATTGCATACTGGATAGGAAAACAAGACTCAAGAATGAGCTGTCTAGAATAAACTTATGTAAATATTAAACATAGGTTAAAAGTAAAAGGAGGAAAAAGATATGCTATGCAAACATGAATCAAGAGAAAACTGAAGTGCTTTATTAATGTCAGACAAATCAAACTTTAGAACAAAGAATATTAACAGATAAAAAGAGGGTCATTACAAAATGATAAGAGTACCAATTCATCAAGAAGATAAAAACTTAAATGTATATATATTTTTAAAAGAAATAAAAACTGATAGAACTGAAAGTAAAAGTAGACTAATTTGCTATTATTGTTGGGGATTTCAGTGCTCTACCCTCAGTAAATGATAGATTAAGTAGGAATAAAATCAGAAAGAATATAAGAAATTGGAACAACACTATCAGCCAAGTTGACTTGTCACTTATAAAATACTCCACCCAGCAACAGCATAACATACATACTTTAAGTGTAAACTCACCAGTATAGACTATCTTCTGGGCCATAAAACGTCTCAATAAATTTGAAAGGATTCAAGTCATACCAGGTATGCTTTGAGACCACAACAGAGCTAACTGCAAAATGCATAATAGAAAGATACTGGAAAATCTCCCAATGTTAGGAAAGTAATCAACCACTTCTACATATCATTACCCAAATTAAACATCACAAGGGAAATGTAAAAGTATTTTTAACCAAATAAAAGTGAAAACACGGTATCTCAAAAAGTGTGAAAAGATACAAATTATTGATATCAGGAATGAAAGAGGATGTATTTCTACAGATCCTACAAACATTAAAAGAATAATAAGGAATCACCATGACTGACTTTATACCAACAACACACTTGATAATTCAGATAAAATTGACAAATTTACTGAAAGATACACACTAGTAAAGCTGAGTCGGGAAGAAGTAGATAACCCAAAAAGCTGGCTATCAATTAAAGAAATTGATTTTGTACTTAAAACCTTCCAACAACAAAACTCAAGGCCCAGATGGCTTTAAGAGTGAATTCCACCAAACATCTAAAGAACAATACCAATTTGAAATAATTTCTTTCAGAAAATAGAAAAGTTAATGACTACTCCTCAAATCATTTTTGAGGCCAGATTTACCATGATGCTAAAACTAAAGACCTAGAAAAAAATCTACAGACCAATAATTCTTACAAGAATAGATACAAAAATCCCAAACAAAATATTAGCAAATCAAATATAGGAATGTATAAAAAAGATGATATTTTATTATCAAGTATGGTTTATTCCAGGAATGTAAGATTGGTTCAACCTTCAAATAATCAATGTAGTTTGAGATATCATGCTAAAAGAAGATAAATCACTTGATCTTAATAGATGCATAAAAACAATTTCACAAAATACATATGCACTTGTAATGAAAACTATCAGTAAACTAAGAATATATGGGAAATACTTTAACCTGATAAAACTCACTTATAAAAAGCCCACAGCTAACATTCTACTTAATGGCAAAGCCCGAATGCTTTCCTTCTAGAAACAGGAACAGGACAACAAGGTCAACTCTCATCACTTCTATTTCAGACTGTATCTGAAATCCTAAACAATAAAAAGGGCAAGAGAAGAGAAAGAAAAGACACATTTAAATAAAAAACAACTGATACTTAATATGATTGTCTACATAATAAATTCCAAATAATCTTTAAAAAATGCTATTGGAGGGGCTGACCCGGTGACGCAGCAGTTAAGTTCATACGTTCCACTTCAGTGGCTGGGGGTTCGCTGGTTCAGATCCCAGATTCAGACCTAGCACTGCTTGTCAAGCCATGCTGTGGCAGGCATCCCACGTATAAAGTAGAGGAAGATGGGCACACATCTTAGCTCAGGGCCAGCTTCCTCAGCAAAAAGAGGAGGATTGGCCGCTGATGCTAGCTCAGGGCTAATCTTCCTCAAAAAAAAATAAGCTATTGGAATAAGTGAGTTTAGCAAGGTTGTAGAACTCAAGGTCAATATAGAAAAAGCAAATGTCTTTCTATATGCTAACAACAAATAATTGGAAACTCAAATTTTAAAAAAATACCATCTATGCTAGTATCAAATGCATGTAATTTGGAAAGAAATTTTAAAAATGTGCAAAATTTGTATTTCTGAAAATTATGGAAGATTTCTGATAGCAATTGAAGTAGACATAAGTAAATGAGGAGAAATATCATGTCATGAATAAGAAGACTCAGTATTGTTAAACTTTTTGTTCTCCTCAAATCAATCTACAGATTCAACTGCAAGGCCAATCAAAACCCCGGGCCAGTTCTAAAATTTATATGGACCTTTTCTTGCACCATATCCAAAGTTTAGCTAAAAAAAAAAATGACACGTAAAATGGTACAATAATTTTGGCAAACAGTTTAGGCAGTTTATTTTTAAGTTAAAAATACCCTTGCTATACAAGCCAGCTATTCCTTTCCCAGGTACTTACCTAACAGGAAGAAAACATCCCCCACAAGTGAAGTTCACAGCGGGTTTACTCACAAGAGCCCCAAATTAGAAAGAACCTAAATAACCATCAACAGACGAATGGATAAAGAAATGACGGTATATCCATACAACAGAATACTACTCAATAATAAAAAGGCAGGGGAGAACGTTTTGGAACCTGGAGAAGTATCCATACATTGAGTGTGGTGATGGCTACACAGGCGCATATGTATGCCTTCATGTATGTATTAAACTGTATGGTTCTCAGTGAGTACATTTTGTTGTACATAAATTATACTTTAAAACACTTGAATAAAATACATAAAGTATCTGTGAACTTATTTTGTTGTTTATACTAATATTTCAATGTAGGTGTGCTTATTTTCACTAAGAACTATTTTTATTCTTTGCAGATAAGTAATATTACCTCTATAGCAACAAGGCACAATTCACCTGACCTGATGTGTAGAAAAGATCATTGTTGAAGCATGGCTGATGTAAAATGACCCCAGAATGTATTTTCTGCCTCCTAATATTAAGTTGCAGAACAAGTTTCTGAAAATAAAAATGGAAGAAAGAGTACACAGTTTTGAGAAATAGAAATGTGAACCTATTATTTTCAATAATTTACCTTTTTTCCTGACATCTGTCTAGTATACCACTTAATATAATATATTCAAAAGCACTTTAACAAACTTCAAAAATGTTTACAAGTATCTGTCAATCAAATATCTCAATGTGAGCACTTCTATATCCTCAATTAAACAAATTCTTTAACGTTAATACATTGTAGTGGCTCTAATTAGAGCAGTAGTTATTTTAAAGATGTGGAGTAGAACACTCCATCAAAGAATGATTAGACACTTTATTTGGGAAAAAAATAGTGAACGGCCTATTTGAAATTATTAATCATTTGATCCTCTGTTAGGGCTCAAATATAAAGTGCCCTTTATCGTGACATTCGAGTTTCCATTTGTCCCCCACATGGTTGTCTCAGGATTTTCACAAGAACAGAGACAAAGCAGAGATTCCAGCCATCATCAGAATCCTCCTCCTCACTATCTTCATAGTGGCAGCCAACATCTGAGTATTTACGATGCACTGAGCTCTATTCTAAACGCTTCACGTATTTTAACTGACTTAACTATCGCAAAAGCCTATAAGGTAGATATTGACTAAGGGTAAGGGAGATGACCCAAAACTTCACATTTAGTTAAGAAGCAGACTGCGGGGGTTATTTAAAGAGTCTTAGATTAGAACTCGTGCTTTTAAGTATTACTCTGTGTTGTAACCCATATAATATATTTTTTTAACTACCATATATTTATTCAAAAGGAAGAGACCCAATCCCAAAAGGCCATCCTGAACCACAACACGACTGTGGAGAAGGGCTATGGTAGTCGGCAAGGGCAACCGGAAATTCTCAATCGTCAAGACTCCCAGGTTATGAAGAACCACCCACACCTGAGCAGGGTATCGCCACAAACAAGAGACACAGACGAAACAACTAATTTCAGGACAAAGGTAATAGAACAAGCAGAAGTAAACTTTAGAACAGGTTTGCATCAGAGATTGTGAGAATGTAACACGCATAAAAAGAACCAGTTCTAGAGCCAACCCTGGTGGCCTAGTGGTTACCTTCGGCATGCTCCAATTTAGCAGCTGGGTTTGGTTCCTGGGTGCAAACCTACACTGCTCTGTTAGCAGCCATGCTGTACTGGCAGCCCACATACTAAAAAATAAAGGAAGATTGGCACAGATATTACCTCAGGGCAAATCTTCCTCAGCAAAAAGAAAAAAAAAAAGAACCAATTCTAAATTACAAATAAAGATTACCAAAATATAAAATTTTCAGTTTCAGCTTATTGATGTAGAGAACTTCAAAAAACATTGCTCCCACACTTGCAACAAGAAAAAGCTGGACAAACTGAAAATGAATGACATAAGACTTTACCTACAGAGTTGGGGCACCACGGAGCTGGCAAGCCAGCAATATAGTTAGGGTTCTGAGCAAACTTTCTAACCTTCCCCTGCTGCAGTCCCCCTGGGGGAGCTCAGCCACTGGCCACGCCTGATCCTGAGGTCTGGAAGGGTCCCTGTCACTAGAATTTTTAAAACTCCTCCCAGGAGATCCTGCTGTGCGTCTGAGTCTAAGGCACCAGCAGGACCAGGCATTCATTGTCTCTAGTAAATATGCAAAAGCACTGTAGGATGGAACGTGGTATACAAAATACAGTTTAGAGACACGTTCAAGAGGAAACATTCAAAGGAGCCCAGAATTGTCTATTTAATACACATTTCATACTCTAGAAAACCAACCGAACATGGAATCAAGTAAACAAAAAGCAAAGATAAAATAGGTCAGAAGGGAGATCGGAGAGTTAAAAAGCAAATCAAGGACAAAATGCCTTCAGAAAGCAAATAAACTAGAAACAGCAAGGAGCAGAATTACTACAGCTACACAGCAAACTGGAGAGAGTGAGACAGGACCTGAAATATTAATACACAGGAACAGACACAGATTAAAGGAATTGAGGGCAAAAGGAATGGATGACGCAGCTCATCCAAATAAAGCAAAGCACAGTCTTTTCTCAGGTTTGGAACACACAGAAGAAAAATGGTGATTTAGAGAAGTACTAAGTACTCCTGCAGATCCAAAGGAAGCAAAACTCAACAGAAAATTAATAGGCATAAAAATGGCTAACTAGGATATGGAAGGATTCTGTGTAAATGTAGTGAAATGAAAACCAAAACAACGTCATATCGCTTTTTACAGATCATATTGGTAAAAATGGAGAAGATAAATAAAACCTAGTATTGACAAGGTATAAAATAGGTACTTGTATATAATGTTGGTTAAAACTATCATTTTAGAATACAAATACGACTTTACTCCAACATCTTCCTTAGTAGGCATTTATCCCACACATGCACTCACACCTGGGGAGGAATATGCACAAGGAAGATCATGACACCATCTTTAGTAACTGTAAAAAAAAAAAAAAAATTTACAGAATTGTAAAAAAAAAAGTTTTTCCTGTAAAAAACAGAAAAAAATATATAAAGTTTTGTTTGTAGAGGATTGGTTTAAAATTATGGACTATCTATGTAATAGGAAAGGTAGGTATTTGCTGACAAGTACTTTAGCTCCATATGTGTTGATATAGAAACGATGAATCAAGTGACAAGCAAAGTATTTAATGATAATTATAATATGAATTCATGTTTTAAAAAGAGTAAAGCTTATATCCACATCAAAATGTACTAAGAATTTACAATAAACTGTGAGTAGCGAATAGGACTGAGCATTTGGGAGTAAAAGAGATATTTTATTTTATTCCACTTGAAATTTTGTTCCATTTGAAATTTCCATTTAAAATTTTAATCACATGGCTGAATTTCTTCCTCTTCTTTTTTTTTAATGATATAAGAATTTAGAAGATTTCCACTAAAAACGATTGGATATTTTTTAAGTTTTGGTTGTGTATTTTTATGTAAAACAATAATTTAAAAAAATTAAATAATTAAAAAATAATTAATTAGAAAAATAGACTACACAGAGAGACTTATTCTCTTAGAGTTTGACGTAACTAAGATTTAATTCTCAAACTTGAGCCATTACTTTTATGGCCCACTCAGAAATTATACAATGGTATTAGAACTAGTGTTGAATAATTTTATTTTGTTCATATAAAGATGCATGAATAAAACATATAATAACTATAATTTCAATCTGAAACAAGTACTACTAAAATTACGTGCACAGCATTCATTTTGCTACACTACTGCAAACAGAAGAGTTTCTTCTCATAGAACCTGCAGTCAAGGCCTACAAGGGCAGCCTTCTCTCTTTCTTGGAAAAGCATCAAAGGGGACCTAGGATTTTTAACTAAAACTATGAACTGACTAGTTTCAAACCTGAACTTTCAGAATCAACTAACGTCACTTAGAGAGCAATACACATGACCGGCTTTTAGAATATTACTATTGTTTTTCCTTAATTTACGTTTTATTATCTGAGATCCTAATTAATGGTTATTCTTAGCATAGTATGGCTTTTGTTAACAATCTTGAAACAATGAGACCCTAAAAATGAAGATTTCAGCTACTTCCAGAGTCTCTGAATATTTCTACAGGACATGGGGAAACTGGTATAAATGACCAAGAAGCAAATTAATTATTCACAATTTATTTATCTATTCTCTCTTCCACCATGGAGACATAAATGTAAAGCAAACAAGCTAGTTGCCAATTACTTCAGAAGTTTTATATTTAAGGTAAATACGGAAAGACTAAGATGTCCCCAGATGCATTTATTATCAGGTAATGAAATTTATCTACACTACTTTTAGCTTCAGCCCTCCTAACTTTCCTATGATTCCAGCTTCCAAGAAGAATCAGAATGCAAAACCTATGCCTAAGAAAATTATGATACAAAAGAAACTCACCTACATGCAGATAACCACTGTGGTTTTGCAATCCAGATGTCAAGTTAACGTGATGAGTAATTTAAACACACACGCTACAATTTGCTTTGTAAACTGAAAGTCTGGAAAAAGCCATAGAACATGGTCCCTTTCAGAAAGGAGCGCGTTTATTCTGCCTAGTTTCTGTTAACAATCCTAGTGGTTTGGGGCATCTCCGAGTGTTCTCTCCTTTGTGCGAGACCTGGCCACCTGAGTGACTGACGATGGGTGGCTCTCCCTGTAGGGAATCTGAGAACTTTAAAGTCACGAGCATTTCAGCTCTTATTTGAAAGAGCTGGTTCACTGCCTTGTTTTCTCTAGTAAAATTAGATCCTCTCAGAGAAACACTGAAATGCTCAGTTGGCACATTAAAGTGGAATTAAACTAGTGATGATTTTTGACTTTCAGATGGTCACAGGTACCAAATGTAAAGACAGTGACCCATCATTCATCCACTGGGACTGACGTAGCCAGCTAAGGCTACCCTCTGCCAGCAAGATCTTGCTCAGGTTTTCTATTTGATAACGAGCCTGTTGGAGCACTATCAGGATGGATAGTGTGTCCAACTTACATGATAGGAAACTCCCCAAAAGAGTGTTTTACTTAACAAACACTTACAATAGATATTATGTTTCCAGACACTGGTTGAAGTACTCCACAATTATTAACTCATTTAATCCTCCCGATAAAACTCATTGGTGAGTTCTGTTATTCTGTTCATTTAAACATGAAGAAATCTCGATGACTAGTAGTTTACTCAACGTCACACAGCTAGTTAATGGCAGAGCTGGATTTGAACTCAGGCCCTGTGGCTTCAGAATCCAGGCCCTGAATGGCTTTTCTACACTGCTCCTGGGATCAGGATAAAGCAGGGTTCTCAACCTCAGCACTATTGACATTTTGGCTGGATCCTTCTTCGTTGCAAGGGACTGTCCTGCGCAGTGTAGCACCCCTGACCTCTGCCCACTAGGGGCCTGTAGCATCCTCCCTCACCTCTAGTCGCGAAAACCAACAATGTCTTCAGACATTGCCAGATGTCCCCTGTGGGCAAAATCACCGCTTGTTGATGGATGGACCTTGAGGGTATTATGCTAAGTGAAATAAGTCAGAGTGAGAAAGTCGAATACAATATGATCTCACTCAAAAATAGAAGATGAAACCACAAACAAACACAGAGGAACAGAGACTGGTGTCCGGCACTGTGGCCTGGTGGTTGAGTTCGCCCGCTCCGCTTCGGGGGCCCAGGGCTTTGCTAGTCTGGATCCTGGGCGCGGACGTGGCAGCATCAAGCCGTGCTGAGGCCGGCGTCCCCCACAGCACACGACTACAACATACAACCATGTACTGTATGGCTTTGGGGAGAAGAAGAAGAAAGGAAGAAAAAAAGAAGATTGGCAGCAGATCTTAGCTCAGGCGACAATTTAAAAAAAAAGAAAGAAAGAAACAGAGATTGGATTGGTGGTTACCAGAGGGGAAGGAGGAGGGAGGGGGGCGAAACGGGTGATTAGGCTCATGTGTGTGGTGATGGATGGTAATGAGTCTTTGGGTGGTGAACATGATGCAATCTACACAGAAATCAAAATATAATGATGTACATCTGAAATTTATATTAAGTTAGAGACCAACTTTACTGAATAAAAAATAAATAAAATAAATTAAATTTTTTAAAAAAGAAGAAAAACATCATCCCCTGTTGAAAAGTCATCCCCTATTTCTATCATTGAAACAGAGAGACTGGAAAGAGGAAATAATAACAGAAAAATATGAGATTGCTAAAAATAATCCGACCTTTTTAGATAGACTTACTGGAAATACCTCAATGTATTCTTTAATTTGGCTTTTGCTTCGTCTCCCATTCCTTGCTTTCTTCTAAACTCTTCTTCGGCTTAGGCAGCTAAAAAAGGGCGATCTCTACTTTCCACCATTAGCCACAAGCGTTTGAGAATTTAGGATGTGCTCAACATTGTTAGATGCAGTGGGTGTACAGAAATATAACGAGTTACGCAGATTCCAGCCTAGATTAAAAAAAGCAGCAATAGACAAATTAGACTCAGCAAAGCTGTCAGACACGCGCCTGCGGAATGGTGTTGCCCAGCCCACTTGTACTGTAGGAATGAAGGACGAGAGGCTCGGTGAGGGCGGGAATGAATCGGGCAGGCTTCATGGAGAAGGCCAGTGGGGAGAACTGGTAAAGAAAGACTAAGACAAACACAAATAGACATCCAGGAAGCACGCGATGTTCGGAACATAGTGAAGTCCCTGGCTAGAACGCATAGTGTGAATCGGAAGGAATAAGAAACACAAATGGCAGAAGGTAACAATGAGCCATTGAAGGTTTGTGAACAAGAAAATGGAGTAATGCAGTGGTGTTTCAGGAAGATTAACGAGCAGAGATGAGTGAGGGGTAGGAGGGTGTTCATGTAGAGTTAAAAGAGTTGTTAAATTATCTACTTATGAGACAATGAAGACAGAGAGCAGGATGTTGACAGTGGAATGGAAAGGAAGGGAGGATTAAGGAAGAGATTTCAAATGCAAAAATAGGCGGGAGTCAATGGTTTATTAGACACTGAAAATAATAAATGTGGTAGGCGGCTTCCGAGAGGCCTCTCAATGAGCCTTTTCTCCTCATAGTCACATTCTTACGTAATCTCCCCTCGCACGGTGTGGACCTGACCCAGTGATGCATTTCCAATGACGAGAATATGGCTAAAGTAATGGGATGTCACTTCTGAGATTTGATTACGAAAAGGGTGTGGCTGCCATCTTGGGCATCCTCTCTTAAAGCCGTCACTTTGAGGTGAGCCAGCTAACATATTGTGGGTGCCCTATGGAGAGACCCACAGAGCAAGGAAATGAGTCTAACCAGCAAGGACCTGAGGCCTGTCAGCAGTCACACAAACGTGCTCGGAAGCACATCCTCCCCCTCGTTGGGGCTTGGGATGACCTCAGCTCCTCGATGGCAGCCTCATGAGAGACCGGGGCCAGAGGATGCTGCTAAGCCATACCCGGATTTCTGACCACAGAAACTGTGAATTAATAAATTATTGTTGTGTTAAGCCATAAATCTAGAGACAAGTAGTTATGTAGCAATGGATAAATAACACAACTATTACAAGACTAAAATTGACTTTCATCTCTAACATAGGGCACCAACTTAATTCATTTTACCTATGTAGAAATGTAGTTTTTCTCAAAATTAATTAAAGGGGAAAAAACAAGAAACAAGAAACATCAAGGAAAGGAAATCCTCTTTTAATAGAGAAATGTGTTCTTACACTCTTAAGCACAGAGAGCTAAGATGCCCCTCGGCTCATCTCTGTTTCTGTGAGTAATTGCTGTCCCCATGCCCTCCATATGCTTGCTGTCTCCAACATTTTGCTGGGACATATCACTGAATTATGTTCTGAAAAGTAATATAACTTGTTCAAAGTAAATATCTAGAAACCTTTTCAGCCTTTAGGATGTAGGAAAGTATTCTATCTCCTGTCCACAACCCACAAATTCTCCAATAGCCAGATAAAGCAACCCATTCTGATACTTGGCCAGCTAGTCAACCACCCGCTTTTTTTTCTGTGCTGAGTAGAGCAAAAGTTCTTTGAAAGAATGATTTTTTCTCAAAGAGGCTAAAACACTGTTTTAAATCATATCACATTTGAAAGAAGGGAGAACAGATATCTCTTTCAACCTGTAAAACCACAACAGAAATAAGAATGTCGGCTTCATGAAGGCAGGAGGTTGCATTGCTGTCTGCTGTTGGCCCAATGCCTGGTCCATGTTAGATGGTCTGTAAATAATGAATGAGCTGAGTATGGTTAATGGGGTGCAGACAGAATTGGAGCCTACATGCCCAGTGTCCTTACGTATAAAAAGACAAAGAGAACATACTTCATCCTCTACCCCTATAATTTTATATAAATTAGCCCTACTCTAAATTTATAAACTTACTAACCATATCTGGATGGGTGATTTTGTTATTCAACTTCTCAAGCACGATGACAGGAACAAAAATTGTCAGTTAATGTATTAGTCAGGGGTCCACAGAGAAACAGGACCAAGAGGATGTATGTGATGATTAACTTTGTGTCAACTTGACTGGAGTCTAGATGTTTCTGTGAGGGTGTGTTTGCGTGAGATTAACATTAAAATCAGCGGACTTTGAGTAAAGTAGATTACCCTCCATAACGTAGGTGGGCCTCAAGCTATTAGTTGCAGGCCTTAAGAACAAAGACTGATGGCTGCAGGAGAAGGAATTCTGCAGCTTTACTGCAGACAGCTTGTGGACTGGAACTACAACATCGGCTCTTCCCCGGTCTCCAGCCTGCTGGCCCACCCAGCAGATTTTGGGTTTACCAGCCTCCATAATCCCATGAGCTAATTCCTTAAAATCAATCTCACTCTCTCTCTGTCTCCCGCATTGTCTCATTGTATTAAGGTTCTTCAGAGAAACAGAAACAATATCAAGAGATATATTTATATACCAATATTTAAATATTTACAAAAATATAAAAATATTTACAAATAAATATTATATATATACACACACACAGATCTATTAATATTTCCTATTGTTTCTGTTTCTCTGGAGACCCCTAACTAATGCAATGAGAGGGAAAGAGAGAGAGAGAGAATGATTTTAAAGAATTGGCTTACACCCTTGTGGAGGCTGGCAAGTCCAAAATCTGAAGGGTGGGCCCGTTAGCTGGAGACCTAGAGAAAAGTTTATGCTGCAATTTAAGTCCAAAGACAGTTTGCTGGCAGAATTCTCTCTTCTTGGGGGAAGCCAGACTTTTTTCCATTAAGGCCTCCAACTGATCAGATAAGGCCTACCCACATTATGGAAGGTAATCAGCTTTACTCAGTTGACTGATTTAAATGTTAATCTCATTTAAAAAAACACCTGCACACAAACAGCTAGAATAATGTTGACCACATATCTGGGTACCACGACCTAGCCAAGTTGATACATAAAATTAACCAGCACAGCACAAATTTTTAATCTTTTTGGGCGCAGTTATGTCAAAGGCTTAAATCTACTCCTCATAACATCTCATTCCCAGCATCATGAAGCCGTCTGATAGAAGACTTGCCTGCGTAGACGTCAGTTTTTTCAAAAGAACTCTATTACCATCCCAATCAGGTATTTTCTCCTCCATACTGTGTGGTTCCATTTAAATCTAACATAACAACAGACTAAACCAATCTATGTTGATAGAAGTAAGGACAGTGGCTACATTTGCAGGGGATGTTAGGTAATGACTACTGCTACGGACTGAATGTTTGTCCCCCAGAATTCATATGTTGAAACCTAATCCCCAATGTGATAATACTAGGAGGTGATTCGGTCATGAGGGTGGAGCCTTCCTGAATGGGATTAATGCCCTTAGGAAAGGGACCCCAGAAAGCTAGCTCCTCCATTTCACCGTGTGAAGACACAGTGAGAAGGCGCCATCTATAAACTAGAACACGGGTCCTCAACAGGTACCGAATCTGTGAGCACCTTGATCTTGGACTTCCCAGCCTCTAGAATTGTGAGAAATAAATGCTTTTTACTTAAGCCACGCAGTTTATGGTATTTTTGTTAAAGCAGCCCAAATAGACTAAGACAACCGCAGAGGAGCACAAAGGCTCTAGGGTGTCCGCAATGTTCTGTTGCTTGATTTGGTCGCTGTTTACACACCTGAGTTCACTTCTTGTGAGTGACCAAACAACACACCTACAATTTATGCATGTTTCTCTAAGATGGTTAAACTTGAACAAATTTTGTAAAAACAAACAAAAAATAACAGCAGTTCAGTAATCTTACTGGATGCAAAATGAACAAATCAACATCAATTTTAAATTTCATTATAAAGCGCAACAGCAAGAAAATTAAATGTTATAAAGACAATTTCGATAGCAGCAAAAAAGGGCAATTAGAAATAATCTAATAAAAGATGGGTAAGGCCTCTAAGAGGGAAATTACACTTTATTGAGTGACATTCAAGGAGATTTAATAAATCAAGAGATACGCCTTCTTCACAGACTTAGAGACTCAATATTGCAAAGATGTAGATTGTGTACAGATTTAATTAAAATTTAATTAAAATCTCAACAGTTTTTTTGCGGCGGGAGGAGGGCGGGTGAGAACTTGACAAGTTTATTCTATACAAAGAGCTGGGAGTTGCCAAGACATTCTTGAAGAAGAACAAAGCAGAGAAAATATCTCCACCGACCATCAAGACTGTTAACTACAGGAATTAAGATGGTGTGGAACTGGCACAAGACTAGAAAAGAATTGAGATCCCAGTCACAGACTCATACCTGACACCATGTGGACCCTTGATTTGTGACAAAGGCAGTCCTGGAAAAAAAGAGGGTGTGAGATAATGGAAAATATACCTATTGGCCTCTGCCCCCAGTTCCTGGTACAGAGCTCCTGAAACCCTTGTAATTCCTAAGTTTTAGAAGCACTAGGAGCATCTATTGTTCTAACATTTGTCTTTGACTCTGTCCCTGACACATACCTCCTGAAACCCTTGTAAATTCCTAAGAGCACTAGGAGCATCTTTTGTTCTAATAAGGTGACTCGGGGGGGTTCCTGGATGGCTCCTGGATGGAGGCTGTTCACCAGAAAGACCAAGTCATGGTTAGAAGCTTGGAATTTTCAGCCTCATCCCGCATCCTCCAGAGAGGAGAGAGGGGCTGGAAATGGAGTTAATAGTTGATCATGCCTATGTGAGGAAGCCTCCATACAATCTCAATAGTAGGGGGTTCTGAGAGCTTCTGGGCTGGTGACCACGTGGAGATGCGGGGAGAGCGGTGCACCTGGAGAGGATATGGAAGCTCCCATCCCTTTCCCCATACCTTGCCCCAACCATTTCTTCCCTCTGGCTGTTCCTGAGTTGTATCCTTTTAAAATAAACCAGTAATCTAGTAAGTAAAATGTTCCTCTGAGTTTTGTGAGCTGCTCCAGCAAATTAATGAAACCCAAGGCGGGACTTGTGGGAACCTCTGATTTATAGCCAGTAGGTCAGAAATACAGGCAGCAACCTGGACCTGTGACTGGCATCTGAAGTCCACAAAGGAGGTCATGGGAACCTCCAATCTGTAGGTGGTGGGTCAGAAGCACAAATAACAATCTGGGCTTGCAATTAGCATCCGAAGTGGGGAGGGAAGCAGTCTCATAGAACTGAACCATCAACCTGTGGATTCTGAAGCTATTTCCAGGTAGATTGTGTTGGAATTGAGCTGGATTGTAGGATACCCAGCTGCTGTCCAAAAATCTCTTATTATTGCTGTGGGGAAGCCACTCCTACTCCATGTTGGAAATTGAGTCTCAGAACACTAAAAGAGGGGAGAAGGACAGTCTTTTGAATAATTGATGCTGTGACAATTAGGTATCCATATAAAAAAATGAAATTGGGTTTTTACTTTATACTCTATACAAAATGTGATAGGCAAACGATAAAGTTGTGAAATAAAAATAGTGTAGGAGGTTATCTTTATAACCTGAGTAGTGAAATTTTTTTTAACAAATCACCTCTAACCACAAAAGAAAAAATTGATAAATTTGACCATATTGCATTAAAAACATCTGTTCAGGGTATAAAGAGAATACAAAAAGAAGGCAAAAGATGGAGGTGATATTTACAACAAAAATGACTGACAAAGGACTCTTAGCCATAATAGATAAACAACTCCTACAATTCAATAAGAAAGAGGAGGTGACCCATTAGAAAAATGGGGCAAACACTTGAACAGGCATCTCATAAAGGAGGAAATACCAATTGCCAATAAATATTTTAAAAGATGCCCAATCTCATTGCTAATCAAGAAGATGCAAAATTAAAACCACCATGAGATGTCACTGTACTCCTACTAGGTCATCAAAAATTTGAAATACAAAGTGTTGGAAAGGATGTGGACCAATGGGAACTCTTGTACACTGCTGGAAGAATGTGAAAACATGAACATCTTGTGTAAACAGTTGGACATTATCTAGTAAAACTGACATTTCAACTGTTCCATTCCTCTAAATAAATACCAGGGAATCAGTTCTGTTTGTGCATCTGAATACATATGCAGGAATGTTTATAGCAGCATTATTTGCGATTGCTCCAAGCTGGAGATGAACCACAAGTCTGTCTACAGTGGAGTCAATAAATATATTGTGTCATATTCATATAACAGAATGCTACACAGACCCAGAAAACAATACAGATAAATCTTAGAAAATATAACGTTGAGGGGAAAAAAGAAAATACAATAGAATAATACAGTAAAATGCCATCTATATAATGTTTTAAAACAAGCAAAACTAAACTATATTTTTAGGGTGGTAAAACCATAAAGCAAAGCAAGAAAGTGATTCCCGTAGAAGCGAGCAGGTTTCCTCTGCGGGAGGAGGGGTTTGTGAACAGAAAGATGAGACAAGTGACTTCCAGGATGCTGGTGATGGGTGTGTGGATGTTCACTTTACGTTTATTCACACGTTGTACACGTTTTATTCACTTTCCTGTACATGCGTTACCTATTATCATAAAATAGTTGTGTTTTCTTCATAAAAGAAAAAAACAATAACATAAAAATTTAAGAGGCACGATTGATCAGTCAAAAAAGTCCAACATTTATGTCAAAAAGTTTCAGAATTAAAGGACAAAGAAAGGGGTAGAGTATCTAATAAATAGGGAAAACAACATAACATAGCAGTAATTCTGACTAGGTACTTAACTTCTCTATGCTTCAGTTTTTAAAAGTACCAATCTCCAAAGATATTACGAGGACTAAACAAATTAGAAAGGACTTAGAACATTGTCAACACTGGATGCCAAATACTATTTTGAACAAAGAACTCTTTAGCTGGCCAAAAACTTATTCCAGTTACTATGGATATGTAACAAATTACACCAAAACTCAGTGGTCTAATACAACCACTTCTCAGGCAGAGGAATTTGGGTCAGGTGTTCAGACAGGGCAAAGCCAGGATGGCTTGTCTCTCTTCCACAATGTCTGTGGCCTCAGCTGGAAGACACATAAGCAGGGGGCTAGAATCTTCTGAAGGCTTGTTCACTTGCATGGCTAGAGATTGATGCTATCTGTAGGCTGGGGGCCTCAGTTCCTCTCCACGAGCCTCTCCAAATGGTCTCTCCACGTGGACTGATTTGGACTTCCCCACAACATGGTGGTTGGGTTCTCAAGATCAAGTTGAGAAAGAGAGAAACTCACAGGGTATCACTACTTCTGCCACATTCTATTTGTCAAAACAGTTCCAAAATCCTGATCAGAGGAGGGAAGACAGACTCTGCCTCTTAACAGCAGTAGAAAGGTTCCAAAAGAGCATGTGGGACAAGAAATATTGCTGTGGTCATTTTTGGGAAGTCACAATCTGCTACATAATCCATCAGCTAGGAGGGTAAGATAAAGAGATTTGGGGACATGCAAGAATTTGGAAAGTTTATCACAAATAGAGATTTTCTGAAATATCATTTCAAAAAATCATTCATAGGAAAATAAAAGAACTGAAATGAAGGAAAAAGAAGATAGACATTTAAAAAGGGAAGGAACAGTAAGTTTTAAGTAGCAAATAAGGGCTGGCCCGGTCAGGCAGTAATTAAGTCTATGAGCTCTGCTTCAGCGCCCAGGGTTTGCCGGTTCAGATCCCGGGCACAGACATACCCACTGCTTATCAAGCCATGCTGTGACCGCAGTCCCACATATAAAGTAGATGGGCACAGATGTTAGTTCAGTGCCAATCTTCCTCAGCAAAAGGAGGAGGATTAGTGAAGGATGTTAGCTCAGGGCCAATCTTCCTCAAAAAAAAAAAAAGTAGCAAATATATAGTAATGTCTAGATAATTGCTGACACACAATTTTAAAATTAATATTCTGTGACTAAAATTCCAGATAATTTTAATGTAAACACGTTAAACTTTTCCTCTCGATTTTTTTGACACTAATTCTAGATGCAAATAGAAAAATAACAAAATACGTATTAGCAAATATGGATGCAACTACCAGACAAATAAAACAGCACAATAAAACAACACAAAAACAAAGAAGCAATGAAAATTCAATCAATCCAAATCAGTAGGAGAGGAATAGGGGAATGAAAACAGAAAGTCTTGCCCCACTTTAAGCACAAGTGAACAAGCCATAGCAGCTGACAAATAAGACGTGAGGGGACTGACACAGCTCTGGAACTGTGTTTTGAAGTGGTAGTGCTAACAGGAAAGGCAATTGTTCAAGAAGATGGATTTCTACACCACATAAACTGTCTCCGAATTTCACAGGAATTGGGGCCAGCCCTGTGGTGCAGAAGTTAAGTGCGCATGCTCCACTTCTGCGGCAGGGGATTTAAGGGGTTGGATCCTGGGTGTGGACCTACACACAGCTCATCAAGCCATGTTGTGATGATGTCCCACATAGAAGAACTAGAATGACTTACAACTAGGATATACAACTATGTACTGGGGCTTTGAGGAGAAAAAAAAAAGAAGATTGGCAACAGATGTTAGCTCGGCGCCAATCTTCCTCACCAAAAAGCATACCTTAAAAAAAAAATCACAAGAATTACATTTGGAAAGTGCCCTGGCTGGCAGTGAAGTAGGGTATCTACTACCTAAAAAATCGGCATTTTGTTTACTGTTATTTAAATTTTAAGGAGAAACGCCATCTGTAAAAACTGTGTTATGTGTACATGTAAGGGGAAAAAATACTACCAATCTCCAAAGATTATTATGAGAACTAAATCAAATAATATGTTTTAAATATTTGGAACATGTAAGGAACAAAAATGATTAGCAGACATTTGATCCTGTCCAAAACATCCATCAGACATTGGTCCACACCAAGAAGTCCTTGATATTTGGTCCTGTCTAAAATCACTTGGCATGGACCAAATATGCTCACGGACATTTTGGACAGGACCAAACGTCAAAGACCGTTTGGTGTGGACCAAATGTCCTATCGACCAGGTATCTAATGGACCAAATGTCTTATGGACATTTTGGACAGGACCAAATGTCCTGCAAGGAAAGAAAATGATTAGAAGTGCAGTCATCGTAATTTTATTAGCCAGTCTTACAATCTCTGAATTATAAGATTGTAGAAGTGTTTCTTTTTGTCTACTCTCTAATTCACATAAGAAACATGTTGTGCTTAGAGAAGGAGGATAGGAAAACTGCATAAACAGTAGGGAAGAAAAGAAATGGGATAACAAGGCCATGCTGAAACTAGCGCAGATACTAGAGCGCTAATAACTGCAACAATATTTACCTAAAATACCTTATCTGTCTCCTGGGCTTCATGTTTGTGGTTTAACAAGAAAAGCAACTCTTAAAGAAGGTTTCTTTTTTTCAAAGCTGTCTAACTCTCTTTTTTAAGTTAGATTATTTACAATCAATTTACTTTACTTCATGAAGGACCCAGAAGACTGCCTCTTGGGATTTTAGCTGTAGAAATAGCTGCACCTGGAGATTATGACAAAATGCTTACTTGAAAGCACCTGGGAAGTAAATCCTGTTGATTATTATGAGGAAATGTTCTGTTTGGTATATATCCCAGAGAAAGCCAGGCTGACCTTGCTGTATCGTGTTCTTCTAGAGAATGGCGTAAGTTGGCTTTCATAGAAAGAAAGAAAGAATATTTGGTTATGAGTTGATACAATTTTAACATTTCCATTTGAGAAATATGTACAGCCTTCTATAAACCTTCAATCCATCCACCTAGTCTTTTTTCCCATCTCCCCTGTGAAAACTATTCCAGCTTTCTGGTGACCCTCTAAGCCATCAACATGCCACTGGATCTCGTTAGACTGGCTTTCCCTTCCAAACGCTCTCTCAGTCCAGCTTACCCCTCAAGGACTAGTTCACGGCCTACTTCCCATTGAGCTTTTCCTGACCACTCAGGCTCACAAGAATCTCTTTGCTAACATAACACCTCTTGACAAGAGCACTCATCTGGAGCTTGTATTACTTTCCTAGAGGTGCTGCAACAAATAACACAGATTTTGGGTGGCTTAAAAAACAGACATTTATTTTCTCACAGTTCTGGAGGCCGGAAGTCCAAGATCAAAGTGTCAGCAGGATTGATTTCATCCTGAGGCCTCTCTCCTTGGCTTGCAGAGGGCCCCCTTCTCTCTTTCTCCTCACAGGGTCTTCCTTGCCTGTGTGTCTGTTTTAATCTCCTCTTCTTAAGGACACCAATCATATGGATTAGGGCCCACCCTAAGGACCCCATTTTAACGTTATCTCTTTAAAGGCCCTATCTCCAAACACAGTCACATTCTGAGGTGCTGAGGGTTAGGATGCCAATGAATTGAATTGGGGAGGTGGGCACAATTCAGCCAATAAGAGCTCTCATACACAACACCACACTTTGACATTTCACCTTGTTGTTCTGTATGGTTGCTAAATGTTTCTTATCTGTACGATCCTTAAAAAGATGAAAATCTTCAAGAATTCGGATCACATATTCTGTTTCTTTTTACTCTTGGAAGCACATAGCAATAGGTAATGAACATCAGTGTTTTTTGATGGAATTTTCAGAGTCTCTGCCAGCTCCAAATTACTCCTTTCAACCATTGTCATCCCTCGTGATCCCCTCCTCTTCTATAGTAATGTTGTCCCCTTTAGAGCATTACTGACTCTAAGAGTTAGAAATCATAGAATGGTAAGGGGGATGGCTGCTAGAGCTTCACTTGAAGGAAGTTAGAATTAAAGAGGAGGATTCATATAGTAATGCTGAACACATAGAGAATGGCTGTATGTTATTTGGTAGTGAAATAGGACTCATCATTAATTACTTTCCTAATTCATTTCATACTATAATGTTCCAAGAAGTGTCTAAAGAAACTAACTAAAACCAACCGTGTTGAGCTCTTCAAATGGGATTCCAAGATCTAGAGGAAGTCGTTTGGTAAAGCTTCGAATTTTCATTTTTGTTGTTGTTTTTCTATAATTGTTTATTTCTATTGGGAACTGAGGCCAGGAGGCTTTAAGCAGAATCTTAACAATATTTTGTTCTTTATATAGTAGGTTTGGGGGATGGGAGGGCCACTTAGATGGGGGGGGGCGCTAAGACAATTTCCATGGGACGTCTTCTTCCTACTGCCCCTTGCCCCATCTTTCCATCTCACAAATTCCTATGCATTCTTCAGTAATTCACAACCTTCAGTTCAAATCTCTATGAATTGTAGATGACAAAATCCTGCTGCCCCTCGTCAGTTACGAGATTCTGAGCGTAAGAGCACAGTTTTATCCACGGTCAAATGAACATAGAGGGATGATGGGACATTGGAAGGGCTCAACGGCTCAGTAAAATGATGAATAATTGATTGAACTAAATGTAACCTACAGCTACAGTTCACTTAATCCCTGAATCAGTTGCCTAGTTATCATTTAAAACTTAGAACCCTATCCTTTTAGCTGCTTGGACATGGTACTTATAGAATTATCTCACCCAGATTGAAGCCCTGCTCCATCCCATAATATAGCCTTCTTTTGAGTTCATCTTATTTTTACTACTTACACCAATAAATATTTGATCAATTGTCCAAACTAGGCTGAGTGCCCTGGTTAGCCACCTTGTCACCTAGGGGTCATTCTCTCATGGTGCATGAGTGATGCCTTCCTGAGTAACCTGTGGACTTCAGAAAGAGTTCTAGGCTCTGCTTTTTCTGCAGAATAGTTGAATCAGGGCAGGGACTTAGGAGTCTGACTGCTTGGTTTCAGCCCCCACTCCATCACTTACTGGTTCTACGACCCAGGGCATGTGACTTAAACTTTCTGGGTCTCAACTTCCCCACATGTAAAATGAAGATAAAAATAACACCTACCTCAGAGGGCTGCTGTGAGAATTAAATAAAAGTAGACGGGTCAGAGTCACCACTTTGGTTATGAGGTGCGTGTTAAAAATGCCGGGTATTCAGCACGTGGTACCTATCATCTTGACTGATTGATTGATTGATTGCCTATTTGTCACTGACCTTTCACTTTCGACGCTAATCTATGTGCACCCAAGTCCTAAGGCTTCAGGCATCAGTTGCTCCTTGTTCCACGCCCAAAGGAAGCCCTGGCTGCTTTCCTCCCCAGGCGCAGCTCCTGAGACCACAAACGAGGTCGCACCCACGCTCGACAGGTTCTTAATTCCTCCTTCGCAATCTTTGTTTCCAGTCCTGCTCCCTTTCCTTCCTGTTTCCATGTCGATTTTTATGAAGCCCGGCAAGGCTGCTAGGACGCTAGAGGAGGCAAGAGGGGTGGGAGACAGAAACAGGAGCACGGAAATTTCCTCAGTGTCCAGGGATTACCAGCAGTCTCTTTGAACCATTACACTTGGTTTTGATGCTCAGGCCCAGGCTGGGGCACGGCGTCTTTCAGGCATTTCTTGACACTTCTAGACGTGCTACCAAGAGACTCCTCTCTGGATGATTTTAAGGCGGGGACAGAGACACTATTTTATCTCTAAGCTATTTATCCTTTTTTTAAAAAAAGGAGCTTCAGATTCTGAGACTTTGGAAGAGCTAAGCAATGATATTTAAATAAATAATGTCCTATTTAATTAAAATAATGCCAACTTTTTAGGAACAAAGTATCACACAACGTAGGTTCTTTTAGATTAAAAAATTTAAGGGGCAGCCCTGGTGGCCAAGTGGTTAAGTTCAGCACACTCTGCTTCGGTAGCCTGGCTTCAGTTCCCAAGCACAGACCTGCATGATTCTGTTAGTGGCCGTGCTGTGCTGGCAGCCCACATATTGAACAATCGAGGAAGACTGGCACAGATGTCAGCTCAGGGCAAATCACCTTCAGCACAAAAAAAAAAAAAAAAAAAAAAAAAGACCCTCAGTAAACTCATGCCTTGGCTTGGGTGAAGCAGAGGTATCTTTGCACATTTTGGGTGCTGGCCCTGTGGCATTGTGGTTAAGTTCAGCATGCTCTGCTTCAGCAGCCTGGGTTCACAGGTTTGGATCCCTGGCACAGACCGATATCCCCATCAGCCATGCTGTGGCAGCCACCCACATATAAAGTGGAGGAACATTGGCACTGATATTAGCTCAGGGCTAATCTTCCTCAGCAAAAAAAAAAAAATTTTAAAGAAATCTTTTCTGTAAATAGAAAAATTGACATAACATTTTTTAGCAGGAAAAACGCTTAAATATTTTTAGTCCTGTGGAAAGAAAAACATGATTTAAAAGTTAAAATAATAATGCTCCTTTACATTTGAACTCTTTGTAATTTCAAAATGCTTCTTCATACATTCTCTGAAGTAACACTGAACAATCCTTATACAGGCAAGGCAGCCATTACTCTGAACATTTTGCAGATAAGACAGCTCAAGTTTAAGTTCACACAGAATTATATCCCACGCCCTCTGTCTCCTGATCCAGTGCTTTTTCCAATAAATACTGTTGCAAGTGACAGAAAAAAATGAACTAAGATAAATAATAATCTCAATAAAGGCTTCACTCCCTTCAAAAGTGAGAATCTCAAACTCGGTGTCTAAGTTCCCTAATGGCTCATACAAAATAGGAGCTCTTCAGAAGCTCTTGAAAGAAACATCTTCTGTTAGAAATTTTTTTCCCAACACCTTGAACATACACGGGCTTTCTTGTGATAATTATGTCATCAGAAGCACCCACCCTACTTCAAAATTGTCCATGGAAATTACAAGGTCACTAAGGAATGTGGCGAGTATTCTCTGTGGTTCCTAAGGTTACAAGGTAAGAAATCCTAAGGGCTGTCCTGTGTTGCAAGAGGACTCTTTGCTCAATCATTATCTCATCATCTCAATCCAGCCTTTTCAGATTATAAAAGAATTTAAAAACCATGTGTGCTCATATTGGTGGAAAGAAGATGGATGAATAAGCTAATAAGAATGCAAGACAAAAATGTTCCTAAGAATTATTGGTAATAAATATGTTTAAAAGCATCTTCACTTTTAAGCTAGGAAATGCAAAAGTGGGTCATCTGGTTTAGAAAAAGAAAATCTTATCCTTTGAAAACTTTTTGGGGTTTGCAACTAATGGAGCCTTCCTGAATATTTTCAGAGGTGTATGTCCCTGGACCTTTTATATCATTTCCTGTTTTTAAGCTGACTTTAAAATATAAGCATAATAACCATATTGGGTTTAAAACCACAAATTTAGCAAAATCTTAAGAAATAGGAATTACTTATAACCCCCCTGAGCTAGAGGCTAGTGCTATAGAAGCAAATCGGACACTCTCTTTCCCTTCCTAGAGTTTACAGGAGCTGAGTAAGAGGACAGAAATAGGATAAGAAATTGTTACTATAATTACGATTTTGTTAACAATATAAAGTATTCAGGCTACTATGAAAGTCAAGGAAGATTTCAGGAGTAATGTCTAAGCTGAGACTCCAAGCAGGAGGCATCTGATGACCTTTTAGGGGAATGATGGCTTTATGATGGCTATTGTGATTATTATTTATTTTAGCTTTTTATTTTCTTTCAGTGGTGACGAGGTTGATTGGAAAGAGCACTGTGAGCAGAGACCAGTTAGGAGATGCCATAAGATAAGGGACTCGCCAAAATTAGGGTTCAGGATACGAGTGTTTTATCTTCCTCAGACCGTGTACTTAGCCTGGTTTGCACTTCAACTTACTGAGTTCTTTCTAAATATTGACAGAGCTCCATTTCAGAGAGCATTTTGTTGTTGTTGTTTATTAAAGTTATTCCCCTCCCCATAAATTCTTAGAAATCAGTACAATCTATAAACAATTTTGATAGAAATGGGGCAAGGTGCTTTAGCTACCTTGTTTTCAGTTAACATATTTTTAAAAATCAAGGGTATAGAAATCTATACCATTTTCCCCCTCTGCTCTAGGATTTGTCTAGTGTTATCACATAGCTAGGAAGGAATTGGATTTTTTTTTCTCCCAAGGAAAAACATTTTTAGAGCTTTATTTTTTATTGTGGTAAAATATATACAACATAAAATTTGCCATCTTAACCATTTTTAAGTGTACGGTTCAGAGTGTTAAGCACCTTCACATTGTTGTGCAACCGATCTTCAGAATTCTTTTCATCTTGCAAAACTGAAACTCTTTATCCATGAAACAGCAACTCCCCATGCCTCCTCCCCCAGCCTCCTCCCCTAGCCCCAGAAACCATTCTGCTTTCTGTCTCTATGAATTTGATTACTCAAAGTTTCTCACGTCAGTGGAATCACACAGTACTCGTATTTTTGTGACTGGTTTATTTCACTTCGTGTAATGTCCTCAAGTTTCATCCATATTATAACATAAGTCAGAATTTCCTTCCTTTTTAAGGCAGAATGGTATTCCATTATATGTATATACCAGATTTTATTTATTCATTCATCAAGCAATGGACACTTGGGTTGCTTCCACCTTTTAGCTATTATGAATAATGCTGCTATAAACATGAGCGTACAAATATCTATTTGAGACCCTGCTTTCAATTCTTTTGGGTACATATCCAGAAATGGAATTTCTGAATCATATGGTAATTTTATTTTTAATTTTTTGAGGAGCCACCATAGAGTTTTCCATAGTGGCTACACCACTCAAGGAAAAACTTAAATTTCCAGAGAATATGGTCAGT
Organism: Equus przewalskii; assembly: GCF_037783145.1. NCBI lineage: Eukaryota > Metazoa > Chordata > Mammalia > Perissodactyla > Equidae > Equus > Equus przewalskii. Next base: position 22,746,249 of record NC_091858.1, on the reverse strand, counting down.
TAAATTACACTTAATAAAAAGTACATGGATGTACATATTATAGTACAATTTTTAAAAGAATTATTTTCCTGTAGTCTCTAAATTATTCTAGAGGAATAGTCAAATAAATTATATAAAATACACTTAAGCAATCATATCTTCAGGGGCATTCTCATTGAAGCAAATCCTTTTTTCACAAAAGAGTAATAGAGTTTACTGATTCTAAGAACACTGAGATTCTCAGGCAGATGAGTGGGTCAGGAAACAGGACTTCTGTGCTCCACTCGGGGAGGTTATACTTGTAGGAGATTGGGTTCCCTGAGAGAGAGGGTTTGATGTGCAGGAAATCTTACAGAAATATGCTCAGGATCAACTCCTATAGGTGAGTTAAAGAAGCGAGATTGTGCATTGAATTAAATTGCAATGAAGTCACAGCAAAGGCCTTAGTCAACCCCACAGGGAGCTCTGGAGCTGGGATAGACCTTGAGAACTGCAGCTTATTGGGCCAGTAAGGCTTATTGGCACCTTTAGGGGCCAGGCCTCTGTACCCCAGCAGTCACGGGACATGAAGTTGCTCTTCAGGAAGAAAGCATGCCTGTGGGAGAGCCAGCTCTCCTTGCCTGTGGCATGACCCAGAAAGGACTCGGCTAAGAAGTGTCAGCTGCAATATCCCAGTCTCATGATGGAATGCTGCCTGGCCTACCTGACCTTGTGACTCAGTGAGTCTTAGCTCCTGATGAGCACTTCTGGGTGCGTTGCCACCTGATGTTCCATGGGCAAGTGCTCCATCTTTATCAGGGCCCAGTAACATGCCAGGAGCTCTTTTGCAAACAGTGTATAGTTCTACACTGCAGATGACATGAATACACCCTAGACCCTAGAGGTCTACATTGTGATTATCCTTTGGGGGCTTGCCATAACTACTCACACACAGCCTTTTTTTTTTACACCAGAGTTACTTCTACTGCCATGCTATTTGCCAGGTTCTATGAACCTAGCAGCAGAATCACTTGTCCTGGAGCCTGGACCTGCTGGATAGCCCTTTTCTGCTCTGGAAACCACACAAAGCTAGCAGGGTTTTTGTTTTGTTTTGTCTTTTATCAACCAGTATATGGGTGAGAGCAGTATTCCCAAGTATAAAGTAAGTGGTGAGAGTTGCAAGGTGTGATGTGTCCTATGTTACTGAGGGGACGTCCCAGCATGCCTCACACCACTGGACCACTAAAAATTTCACTCGCAATATTCTGGAGCACATGTATATTGTCAAATCATCCAACGTGCTTGCCACTTCTTGCTTATCTGGTCCGATTAATATAATGCTGTCAACATAGTAGATTGACATAGGAGATCCATGTGATGCTCTGTGGGAAGTCCAATCATCCCAATCCCTTTAGAATATCTTATGGGTGGGGGGTGGGGATAAGCCCTGATGCAAGACCATAAATGGCTCAAGTTAATGCGAACTGTTTCTGCTCCTTCTATAGAACAGGAATGAGAAAGATCGCATTGATCAGATTAGTGGTTGCTTTCTACGTACCTGAGACCATGTCACTTTGTTCCAACACCAGCACAGCTGTTGCGGTGGGTTCCTACTTGCTAGCAGTCTCAGTAGTCCATTGTCACCTTCTGGGACCTGTCTGGCTTTTTTCAATGCCTGGCTGGTAAATTTAACATATCCCTGACTGGGATATGTGTTTCATTCCTGCATCCTTTAGGTTTTTAAGGCTAATCTCTGCTATTTCCTCTAGGATGTGGTATCATTTTGACTTACTATTTTGCCTGCGGGAAGGAGGGGTGTGGACAGTTTCAGATCCTTCCACTTGTCTTTCTCCGCTATAATAGCTTTTACCACTGGCCAAGGGACCGATGTTGGGTTTCTATCAATTACAGAGTATACCCATTCCAGGCACAGATGCAGAGATAGTAGAAATGACCACCTGACCCCCGTATACCTTCACTCCAAGAGGGAAGCTCTGATGACAGGTATAAATGTCAACTAGGACCCTGTATCCAGCTCTCCAAATGTTTGGAAATTTCCTTTTCTCCAGTGCACCACTGATCTAGTAAATGGTGGTAGGTTCCTCTGGAGAACTGGCAGAAACATTACCATATCTACTTGCTATGATGTTTCAAATTCGTTCCTCTTGGGAACCCAGCCTCTCCTTTAATCAATGGGTTCAGAATCTGAAACCTGGCTCAGACGTGGAAACTGAGCAAAGGATCATGAGTTCTTATTGAGTCAGCTCTTAATCATCCATCTTTGATTTCTTTTGATGTATAGATTGGCCGAAACCTTTTCTGGCTGATATTGTGTTCTCATTAATTATGGCCATGGCCCTCTGTGGGTCAAGCAGAAGGCTGCTATTCCAGCTTTGCCGTGCATCACAATGATTGGGCCCACCTTGCGTCTGAAGTTAAGTGCTGACACCTGAGCACTATTACTTTGCCATCCTGTTACTCTCATTGCCATCATGGAGTCCAGTTCTGTATTGGCATTCCTTACCACTGGCCAAGCCTACAGAGCTGGACGCCTACACTGAGCTTCTCAGTGACACCCTTCTCACTAGTGAATTTCTTATGGCTTTAGTATCTGAAGTTTCCTTCAGGCACTCTCATGCAGCGTAGTTATCTGGCTGGTTTTCTGCCCAGTAATATATCCACTCTAGCATACACACTCTCTGAATCTTTCCATATCTTCTTGCAGCATTTGCAAAGGTAATTTGAACTTGTGATCTCACACTTACTATGGATATCACTTTCTTCAAGCTTCCAAGAGCCATCCTACCAACCAGTTAGTCTGGTCTCCTTGGTCCTTCCCAGAGAGTTAAATGTTTACCAAGGAGAACGATGTTCTCATATTGACAAACTCTCCCTTTTACAACTTTATGTTTCACTCCCCATGAACCAGCAACCTCAGGATCCAGCCCACGTGTGCTCACCGGCTCTTGCCCACACAAGCTGGCTAGGTCTTATGGTTTCTTTGGGATATAGTCTCTTTCCTCTCTTACTATTCCTAGCACTTCCCTAGCCGACTTATGGTGTGTTTTAACTGTCATTATAAGTCAGGTGGACAGGAGGGAAGATGGGGTGAATCCTGAGTGGGGCATAGGTTGTTTTGCAAGGCAGAGGGCTCTGCATCACCTTCAGACAATGGGGGAACAATCGATTTTAACATGAAGAGTGGACCACTTCTTCATACGTAGATGGTTTGGAGGTATCTGGGTATGATAGGCAGCTTCTAAAATGGCTTCCAATGATCCCTACACCCTGGTATTCCTCGCCTTGTGTAATCATCTAACTTGAGTGTTGGCTGCACCCAGTGACTTGCTTCTAATTTAAAAAATACAGCAAAAGTGATAGGATGTCACTTTGGAGATTAGATTAAAAAGACTGTGACTTCCTTCTGGTGTGCTCTCTCCCTCTCTGGTTCTGATCGCTTGCTGCCTCTCTTGTGACCTACTCCATGATAAAGGCACGCATGACAAGGAACTGAAGACACCCTCCAGACAGAGATAATGAGGAACTGAGGCCCTCAGTTCAAACAGCCCACAGAAAGTGAATCCCACCAATAACAATGTGAATGGGCTTGGAGGAGAATGTTTTCCCTAGTCCGTCCTTGAGATGACTGCATCCTCAGCTCACGCCTATCTGCAGCCATGTGAGAGACCCTAACCCAAAGACCCAGCTTTGACCAGACCAGCCAAAGACCAGAGTTACTGATCCACAGAAACTGTGAGTTAATACGTGTTATTGCTTTACGCCTGTAAGTTTTGGGGTAGTTTGTTACATAGCAATAAATAACTGACACATTGGGGATTCAAGATTTTTAAGTGCACTGACCGAAATGTCCCTCTCCTGTTGTCTATGTCGTACTCCTGAATCAGAGTCCCAACCTTGGCCTAGCAGGGCTATTGAGGCTGAGGATCCTACCTCCTCCGAAGCTCTATCCTCTCAGAATTAATTCCTGATCCTAAACTTTCTTCTGCCTTCCAGCGGAAAGAGGTGAAAAGTCTTAAAATTCCTCCAAGGGGGTCCTCTGGCTTTTACAGTTGCTTTTAATTGGTGTTTAACCTTTTATTGTCTGTCTCCAAATTACTGATTGCTCCAGCAACAAGGATCCAGTTCTATATTCCTTATATTACTGTTTCCCCGTATTTCTTAAACACCTGATATGTTGCACCTACCAGTGCATTCTCTTCCATCAATAACCCCTTCACACGCACAGTAGGAAGCAACTACGAAGACTCTGAAGCCACAAGAAAGCTATGCCTCCGACTCCAACTTTAGATGTGGATGTTACAGTTAATTAACAAGAAAGAACTTCCCCAAAGGAAACAGCCATCTGTACATCTCACATCTGCAGAATAGCATAAGACCCAGAAAAAATTGCTTAGAATGGACAACTGTTGGTTTTCGGAGGTTCATTTTAGCTTTGTTTTCCATGCAGGGGTTTTATTCACAGGCATGTCTCTATTTACTTTTGACCCTTGGTTGAAGTTGCTGCTAGTTCTACAGTTGAGGGTGGCTTTTTGTACCCAGACAAAGAGCCCTATGCAGGGCTCAGGCCCTGGGGAGACAGCTTATGTCCTGCAGAGAAGAGCTACCTCAAAGGTCCCGAGCTTGCCCATAAGTTTAATGAGCCTAGACTGGCGTGTGAATGTGAAGCATTTTCTGATAAAACTCATTAGTACACTTTTCCTACTTCTGGAGAGGGTGAAAAGAGTGCAAAGTCTGTTAAATTTAAATTTGCAGTTCCTATTAAGATTAGCTATGGGAACTGATAAGCACATATATAAATTTAACAAGGAAACTTAAAAAATTCTTGGAAAAAAATAAAATTGAACTTCTATTTTTTAAATCATGCTGGTCCTTTAAGAAAAAAACCCTTCTCACAGAAACTGACAACGCAAGTTGTGATGATTTCATCACTGTGAGAGAAGCAAAGATGTGTAGCCATTACTCACAAAAATACAATAATAAATAATATGCAAGTAAATCTGAAACATTTCCAAGCTTGGTAAATAAATGGATAATTATATTTGGATCTAGATTCACCTAATAGTCTTAATTAGCATGAATCCTTGAACAATCTTGATCTCTTTGGTGGGATGGAATATATTGATTTTTCCATTAAAATTACTGGAAATATTTTTTTTAAATTTAACTATTTCTCAAGTAGCAGCAGAGTTTTCAGGCACAATTAACAAGTCATTAAGCAAAGAAGAGATGTAATCCACTCCCAGGTACTTATTACCTATTACTTATTACAAGATAAACTACTCAAGGTAAATTTGGTGTCCTCAATAAACCCACTCACCTCCTCACCCTCCCACTCTAATTATTCTAAACCAAAGCCCAGACACCATATCTTTTTATGCGTAAATTCTTCATTATTTATCTCTAAAAGACAGTGTTTTTTAATTTAATCAAATCACCATTATCACAACCTTAAAAAAAACTAATAATGCCTTAATATTGTGAGTATTTAATAGTGCTTGCATTTTAATTTTGTATTATATAATTTTTTAAAATATAATTTGTCTCACAAAAATCCATTTGTTACAAGCGTTTGATATGTTTCTTAAGTTTCTTTTCATCTTTAGGTTCCCCCGACATCTTTTTCTCTTTCAAATATTTGTTAGAGACAGTGCTTTTCTATCCTGTAGATTTTGGTATAGTTGGGATTTTGCTGGTTACCTCTTGTGATGTTAATATGTGCACCTGTTCCCTGTATTTCCTGATAATTTCCAGTCAAATTAGATTCAGTTTTTAGTCTTTGGAAGGAAAGACTATTTCATAAGTGTGATGTATACTTTAATCTAGTTGTCTCTTTTTATGATGTTAGCAGCCACACTGCATTTTAATCATGTGTTAGCATGTTCTTCCTATGACATGGTAAGTCCTTTAGAGAGCAAATATTGTATTCGACACTTTATCCCTACTACTGAGCACAGTTTCTGGAAAATAACAGGTGCTCAATAGTTCCTAAATTTTTAGTGAATTTAAGAGTTCATCCTTCAGTCTCAGCTCCCTCACTAACTCTTTGTAGATCACTGGAAGGACACAATTTTTAATTCATCGTCTGTGAAATGAGGGGATGGACTTGAACGTGGCCGCTAAGCTCCCTTCAATGATTTTCTTGTCATGCAAAGGTCAAGAATATAAGCTGTCTTCTGACCCCCTCCCCCAAAGTTGCCAGAAGAAATAAAGGAATCCATGCTATGAACGTATACTAACCAAGAAATAATGTTTTCTGGTTTTTTTTTAATTCGTTTACAGAAACACATTTGTTAAACATGCAACAAATTTGTATTTGGAATAGAATACAGCTTATTGGTTGCATATATCAGGTTGGAGAAAATAATGGTCAATTAAATTCAGTTCCCATCCATCACGGACAAGACTAAATAAATATATGATATATGAACACACATGAATAACTGAATAGTTTACATTATGCTAAGAAAAATGCCAAAAACAGAAAGACAGGTCCCTTGTGCATAAACAGGTACACATCTTAGGTAATTATCAAACCACTCTCCATCCTAAACCAACTTTTATTTAATTTCCAACAAATAACAGAAAAAACAAACGGACTACCTTGAAAATGACAATAAATCATATTCGTCTTTCCATATATACATATAAAATTTTTATTAGAACAAATATACACAAGCAGAGACCCCATTGAAGTTCATCCTTGACAGTAACAAGGTACAGATATGCGTAAAAACATGCAAATATATTATATCATGGGCTGTATTTTCAAAAATGTAAAAATAAACTCTTTCGAAAAAACAGGTTTTGTAGGTTTTTATTCAAATTTATACCCAAACTGCAAGAAAATAGTTACAAGTATAAAATAATGTTACAACTCAGGATCATATCTTATGTTCACCTATGTTGAATTCTCTAAACAAACATTTATCCTCCAGCTCAGCGGTCACAGACTCAGTGAAGATAGCAGAGCTCCCGAGGCACCAGGACTCGAGAGTTCTCAGAGATTCGTTGGCCACATCATGGAAATAGAAGATACAATTCACTTTTTTATTCCAAACAAACAGAGCTACTTTCTTGACTCTTTGTCAATAAACCAGATATGCTTGCACCACTTACTGCAAAGTAAGAGTTCTATCAGAAATTAGGGCACCAGGTTAGCACGAGAAAAGACGGGATCAGACACTTGAAATGTACACAGTGTTATAAGCCAATGTGATCTCAATAAAATAATTTTTTTAAAAAGACAGGATCAACATCTAATGTCTAAAAGCAACGATAATCAATTGGTTTTGAAATGGACATGTTACTCCTAGCCCTTCTCTAACAGAACACAGAAATGTGTCCTCGTAATAAAGGTACTGTTTCTTAGGGACGTAGAATTATTTCATTATTACTGAAACACAACACAACACCTAAATAATCTCCTTACTCTTCAAAGCTGTGGAGGCGATTCATATGCCCTAGGATCATCAACATGAAAGATGAAACCATATACTGAAATGAATTATTAAAGAATATTGTTTTGCGATATCTGTAAAAGAACAACTGGTTTAGATATTTCCTTGCCCAAATAGCCTATCAATCTAGAACACGTTCAGCACTGTATCCAAGAATCTGGAGCTCTTTGATTCTTTGTCATTGTTAACTGAGCAGATTTGATGACTTGATAAATTAACAGAGATCAATTAAAAACAGCTGGTCAGTGACGTGAATAATCATGATATCTGGTGACAAAATAAGAAGAAGCCAAATGTCCTATAAAGTTGAATTGAGTTTTACGTGTAGCTATTGCTTTAAAATACGGTAGTTATTGACATCTGAAAAAGAGCTCTGTCCTATAGTTAGCACTTTAGTTGCATGCGCAACTTTTAATAGAGTGACATTTATGAGCCTGACTATAGCTGCCCAGTGCTAACAGTGCCAACTGAAAACCTTGTGCTGGTTGTGGTTGAGTTATTCACTAATTTATTTTCAGACTTTCATTGTATAATGAGTCACTCATCTACTTTCCCGTTTTTTCTACTTACCCGTTTATAAATAAAACACATCATTTGTTTTCCTATTAGAAATCTACAAAAAGTGGAGGGAAAAAAGCAATTACTACCTTTGTGGCACTCATTTACAACAAAAGAAACATTTGCACACTCTTTCTCCACTTGAATACATTCAGAATTTTTATTTAAAATAACTCCCCCCATCCCTGAACCAGATTCTTCAATTAACTAACACCTCTCTCTATGTTCTGTATTTCTGTTCATAAGTAGAATTACAGACTTGTTCAGAAGGCCAATATCACATTAGTTCAGAAACTATAGAGGCAACCTCTTAAGAGTATTAAATTTTCTCAACCACACTATTTTCTCGACATCTGTCCAAAGGGAAGCAAACATGAAAATTAGTAAGACTCTGAGCAGTTTGCATATCTTGCTGGTAATTCTTTGCTTTTTTAAACGGAGTCCACCTTTAATAGGTTATTATTGATCATTAATGGAGAGGGTTTGCATTTAATCCTGTCTGCGACCTCATTCGAGCTATCCACAAAGAACATCTTGGCCGTACACAGTGAAACTATAATTCTTCTGTATTCCTTCCTGAAATTTTGGTTTAGCAGTCCATATACAATTGCGTTGAGGCAGCTGTTGAAATATGCCATATAGTAACTGGCCACAAACAACCACTCTGGGATCCTGGGAACCATGCTGGCAGGGTCTGAGGCCACAGCGAGACCAATAAAGTTTAGAGGAGCCCAGCAAATGGCAAAAAGTACAAAAACCACAAACATGGTGACAAAGTTCCTGAAATCCTGTGGTTTCAGTCTGGGTTTGTTGATAGGTTTCACCCTCCGTCGGACCTGAAGAACCAGGATCCAGATCCTTAGGTAGCAGAAGATGACTATGATCATAGGAACTATGAAATGGAAAACCACCACCGCGATGGTGTACGCTGAACTGACAGACTGGGCGAACGTACAGGAGTAGACCCTTGGGTCATACTGCAGGGTTCCGATATGCAAGTTGGGCATGATTGCCACAAGGGTCAACATCCATATCAGGCACACGTAGCAGAGGGAATTCTTGTTACTGTACAGTTTGTCATACTTGAGACTGTGGCAGATGTAGCAGTAGCGGTTAATGGCGATTCCAGTGATGTTGAATACTGAGGCAATGACACTCAAGCCCATCAGGAAACCACTCACTTGGCAGTGCAGATATCCTAGGCTCCATCCGTTGTTAAATATAGATGTCAGCACCAAGGGGTATGGATAAACAGCCACCACCAGGTCCGCAACAGCTAGGCTCACCACAAATATATTTCCTAAGAGAGAAAGGTTTAGAAAATTACAGGTTAATGCCATTTTTCATGAATTGCATGAGTTTTCTTTCACAGTTATTTTTAAAATAGCTGTTTCCACAAGTGAGATGATCTGACATTGCAGTGACCACCATACTGTAAATGAAGTGGAGACTATTTTCACCAGGAAGCGAGCCCATTGTTGCCCTTGTTAAATCAAGTCCACTGTTCACAAATTCCCACATCTCCCAAACAAGGCATACTCATATCACATCTTTTGTTCTGGAAGCTTCTACATTACCTGAGAAATCTCACGTCATGTTATTTCTCAAGCCAACTATGACATCCCAAAGTTCCAGGCTTTCTATCCCTTTCTAGTTCTTCAACAGTTCTCAAATGGGCCTCTAACTCCTGTTCTTGGAGAGTGATAGATCTTTGTCCATTGCATAATACTGAAGAAAAAAAGGGTTCTATTATCAGCTGAGTCAAAAGCGACAGCATGCACAAAGGCCCTCAGGCAGTGATTGGTGTAGTCAGTTCAAGGAACAGAGAAAAGTTTGGCAATTCCTCAGTAAGTTAAACATGGAATTACCACAGGACCCAGCAATTCCACTCCCAGGTATATACCCAAAAGAATTGAAAACCGGTGTTCATCAGCTGTCTAGGTTAGAACATTGGCTTCATCCCTTACTAGCTGTCTAACTGGGGCAAGTTACATTATCTCACTAACTTCAGTTTCCTCTTTGAAGATGGGGACAATGACAGTATCTTCTTTGTTGGGGTATGGTGAGGATTAAATGAGGCAATCTATAACTGGTGCTGAGCAGCATCTGTCCGATGATAAGTGCTCCATAAATGTTGGTATTCTACAACTCTCCTTCCTCGATCCAAAGGAAACAGCAGAAATCCTTTTATATTTTATAAAGAACTTAAGGTACAAAAATTAAACCCCAAATAGTCAAATTAAGTGATAATTTTCTATATTAATATAATAAGACATTTTAAAGTACAAAAAAAGAATTCTAGTCAAATTTTATGAGATGTTTGGCAAATGCACTCTTTACTTTCGTGGCTCATTTGCCTTTGTTGCTTACTATTGCTCCTGCTTTGAATGGCTCCTCTCTCTAACTTTTAAAATGCTACCCATTTTCCCAAATCCATCTTAAATAGAAATACCCGAAGACTTTATTTATTTGCCCAACCCCATGGAAGAACTTCCTCTTTTGAAGACTCCTAAATCACTTTATTTATACCACTTTTAACTTAGATTAAATAATAATAAATTCCACTCAATAAAAACTTATTAAGTGCATATAATAGATGCTGGGGAAACAGGAATGCACAGACAGGCATCTTATGATCCTCGATCTTAGAAAAAGAAAACAAAATTAAAATAGAGAGAAAGAAGTACAACAAGAGTATGCACAGAATGAGAGGCAGCGAGGAGGGGGTGAGCTGCACAGAGGTGGGGAGGAATATTCCAGGCATAGTGACCATATGTTTTGCCTTTCATTATATTTGTGTGTGAACTTGGCTTCCCTATATTTCTGTACTGTGGTCCTCTGAGATTGTGTCTTCCTCATATTGTTTTCCTGAATAGTACCCACTTGAGACTTTTGCTGAAACGATGGATGAAATAAATTAAATTGTCGTCTACCAACATCTCAAGTAAAATAGGTTTTGCACTTGAAGTTCCTATTTGATTAATTTTATTCACCCGCCCCCAAGAAAGCATGCAGAGAAGTCAATGAAAATAGCAGTAGTGACTAAAAAAGGCAAGGTTTTGCCATGTAAGCAGGAATTTCAGATAAATTGTCATAAAAACAACGTATGAAAATTGGTTATCCTAGGCCAAATTGAAGCAAGAAAAACAAATTGATTTTTCCCACAGACCAATTTCAATTACCAATGAGATATTTAAATTCCAAAGTGGGCATATTTTAATACATATTTGACTCAAAATATCTAATACTTTAAAAATATGTATAACGTATGAAATTCAGCTACAAATTAAATTCTCATCAAAATGGTACATTTTTACCCAGAATGTCATGAAGACAAACTGATCTTATATGTATTTATTTTCAAAAGTGCTTAAATATAAGATCATGAATGATGTCATAGATTTCTTTCACGGCTTGAACTCTCTGCTTCATTTATTTTATAATAATTATGCTTCTTTTTTGTTCAAGTAACTACATTAGTTAAATCATTAGTTTAATTTTCTTTGAACTAATCTCATTTTACAAGTGTTTGCAGGAAAAAAATTAAGCCATAGATTCTATGCAGATGTGGCTATCGGGTAGCTCAGAGGAAGCTTTATCACATCTGCTATGTGTGGAGTATGTGTGAGAGTGTGTATGTGTGTGGGTTGTGTGTATGGGAGAACTCCACCAAGTAAGAGTAATTAAATAATTTAATCATAAGCATATGGTCATCTATTCCATTGTAGTGTAACCATCATAGACTAACTTGTGCTGGCCGGCCCTATTGTATCAATAACAAAATATCAAAGTTATCTTTGCAGGGGCAGCTAGCAAAAACTGCAAGTCATGTAGCTGGAGCATGTGCCAAAGATGGTAACCTTGTCCTTAGATGACCTTGAGCTGCCTAGGAACCAAAAGTCGCCTAACTACAGAACTCAGTGTGATGAGAAAGTGGCTCGGGGTACCTCACAAGACATGAAGGGGTCCCTTGATTTGTAGTACACAGGACTTATAAGACCCTTACGCTCCTGCCATCCAAAAAGATTCCTCCAAGCTAGCATTTTGCATAACCACTCCCACCCCCAACTCCTTAAAACTCTATCCCCGATTCATCTCAGCCAGATGGATTTGAGCTTTGCCTCCTGTCTCCTTGCTGGTCAGCTATGCAATAAAGCTCTTTCTTTTCTCAAAATCTGGTACCACCGTGTTGGCTTCTACACATGCCAGGCAGCAGGTCGTTGCCCAGTAATACTAGCTCTGTGTAACTCTAGGTAGGTAACAATCTACCCATTTTTACAGATATCCATGACTCTATACAACCAGCATAACAAGGCATTCTGAAACTTAACATAATTTCTGTTAATGTCTACCAGTTCCTTCTCTGTTGGATTTAGTTCCAGTCCTTACAGTAGAAGAATCGTAGACTCATAGGATATTATGATTGAGAGGAATATTAGCGATAACCCAGGTTAATTCCTACTTTTTAGAGAGAAAAACTGAGAAATATCAAGTTAGATTGAATGATGCCATAAAATTAGTTAGTGCAAGATTGCAATAATATTGTTTACTTGTTAGTGTTGCTCAGTGGGTTTCCATAAGAAAGTTCATGTGCTCAGAAATAAATGAGGGTTAGAAATTTGGCCCTCTGGCCAGGCCCTGGCTTCAAGCCTTTGCAGACACAATTCTAAAAAAAGCACATTAGAACCAAAAAGTTATAAGGAGATGATGATGGGAAGGGAAGAGATGTAGAGGTTAGAGGTCCCTGTCCTAGCAACAAGAAGAAACAGCTAACAGCCTCACAGTGATTAAAGACACAGATAAGCTATAAAATGCAGAATAAATATTCATTCTGGTGAATAAGACCTTAGATTGTAAGTAAAACATGGCACATACACGAATAAGTTAGTAGACAACTAAAAAGTTGCCTTGTCTAAACTGCCTCTCTCAGAACTAGTCCTGTGATTTCCCTGTCGGAATGACCAAAGCAAGGTGGTATTGATTTTCCATTTACCACAAGTATTTCTCTGCTTCTTAGCATCTCCCCACAGCCCAAGCTATTAACTAACTCTATGGGGGCAGTGCCTGTCTTAGACATCTTTCTCCCTGCTCAAATAGGACCTGGCATAGAGCAAGGCCTTTAAAAAATGTACAGTGAATTTATATTGTGTCAATTTAGCTAAGCTGAAAGGACATTTGCTTGCCTAACTCCAGGTTAGGGTTCCCCACAAGAGAGAATTTGCATGAGATTTAAAAGGCAGAAGTGAAGCGGCAGCCATATTCTCTCTGCGGAAGGTCCCTGTAAAGAACCAGGCACTATTGTGCCTCTTTGACTCCTATCTGCTGGCCTACACTGTGGCGAGGGGCAGCAGCGTGCCCACGGCGTCTCCCACCCCTGCTGAACTCTGCTTTGGCTTGGAGAAAGCCAGAGACTGACAGGAGTCCAGTTCATCCTCCTGGGTTCCAGTCCTTCTTCCAGGGATCTACTTTGCTCTTGCTTCCACTCTTGACATCCATCTTTTCTTCTCAGCTGCCTTTTCTGTGGACTTGAAGGTGGGATGGTTAATTGTGTAAGTGTCCACTTGGACGGGTCATGGGATGCTCAAATATCTGGTTAAACATTATTTCTGGGTGTATCTGTGAGGGGGTTTCCAGAAGAAATTAGCATTTAAGTCAGTAGACTTAGTAAAGCAGATGGCCCTTCCCAACGTGGGCGGACGTCATCTAATCCATTGAGGGCCTGAATTAAACAAAGTCAGAGGAAGGGAGAAGTCGCTGTCTGCCTGACCACTGAGCTGGAACATGATCTTCTCCTGCCCTTGGACTGGGACTTGCATGGTATGTGCTCCTGGTTCTGAGGTCTTCGGATTCAGGCTAGAACTACACCACCGGCCCTCCTGAGTCTCCAGCTTACAGGTGGTAGATTGTGGGATTTGTTAGACCCCAAAATCATGTAAGCCAATTCTTTATAATACACATAATAAATCTCTTATATTTATATAAATATATTAGAGATATATAATAGATATGTATTCTATTGGTTCTGTTTCTCTGCAGAACCCTGGCTAATACAAGGCTCCAGCACCAGACACAAAACAACAGCCTCAAATAGACTGTTGAATCCGCTCCCATAATTGCTCTAGTGAATTTGCTTGTAGGATGGACTGAACTCCAGAATTTGGTGCTGAAAGTAGAGCAAGAAGAACCTTAGGGATGGTTTCTCTGTACTGGTTCTGGGTCACCTAGAATAGATTCTCTAACAGGATTAGATGTAGAGGCATTAAAAACCCTTTTTCCAGTAGCAGAGGGGACACTGGGAGCTCATGGCATGCAGTGGCCAAAGACTTACTTAAATTATCACCTGTCCTCACCTTCCAAGGTGAAGAACAAGTTGCTGCATTGCCCCTCCTACCACTAGGAAGGAAAAACAAAATATACCTCATGTTGACATGCTACACCATCCCATTTACTAAGTAACTCAAAAAGCAGCCAGTTTTGAGTGGAGCCCAGAACAAGAAAAGGCTCTGAAAGCTGTTCTGCCATTTGACTCATCTGATTCCATGGTGCTTGAATTGTTGGTCATAGATCTGGAGGGTGTAAAGAGCCTTTAGCAGGCACATATCAGTCATTCATAAGACAGATCCTTAGGATTTTGCAGCAAATCTACGCTAACCTCTGCAGACAAGGATTCTCCTTTAAAGAAGCAGTTTTTGACTTACTACTTGGCCTTAGTAGAATCTGAATACTTGAGCACAGACCACCAAGTGACCCTGTGATCTGAAAGGTCCCTCATGGACCAGGTATTGTCTGACCCCCCAAATCATAAAGTTGGGCGTGCACAGTATCAAACAGAAGTGGTATGTACAAGATCTGGCTCAAGCATGTCCTGAAGGCACAGGGAAGTTGCCTGAATAAGTGGCTCAGATGCCCAAGGCCCACATTCCTGCCTCATCACCACCTTCCCTCAACCCACACCTACAGCTTCATGGGAAGTCCCTTTTGACCAGATGAATAAGGAAGAAAAGACTTCTGGCATGGTTTACAGATGGTTCTTCATGATATGCTCGTACGACCTGAAACTGGATGTTGCAGCACTGCAGGCCAAATCTAGGGACAAGGATGAAGGGAAATCCTCCTGGTGAACAGAACTTTGAACAGAACTTCATGTAGGTTGTTCATCTTGCCTGGAAGGAGAGATGGCCACAGGTATACACCTACATTGATTCACAGCCATGGCTAATGGTGTAGCCAATGGTCAAGGACTTGGAAGAAACATGATTAGAAAACTGGTGATACCAGGGTCTGGAGAAGAGGTCTATAGAGGCACAGACCTCTCAGAATGGGCACTGACTGTGAAGATACTTGTGTCCCATATGAATGCTCACCAAAAAGCAACCTAAGCAGAAGAGGATCTTGATGATGCAATCTGGGGACATGGGTTAATCTTTCCTCAGCCACCACTGTCCTTGACCAATGGGCTCCCGAAGCTGTCATGCAGCAGAAATAGAAGTTACTCATGGGCTTAGAAACATAGATTACCACTCATGAAAAGTACATAATACTTCATCCACAATAACAGGCAAGCTAAAAACCTATATTAATCCTATTTGGGATAGTAGTCTTTATTTCCTTAGAGACTTTCCCCAATCTTGAAGGGCTCAGTTAACTCCTAGCTTAAATAAACAAATTAATGGCACTTAATAATATCTCTTGTCCATTTTTTCTTTTTTTGGTGAGGAAGCTGGGTCCTGCACTAACATCTGTTGCCAATCTTCCTCTTTTTGCTTAGGGAAGATTGTCACTAAGCTAACATTTGTGCCAATCTTCCTCTATTTTGTATGTGGGACGCCACCACAGCATGGCTTGGTGGGCAGTGTGTAGGTGTGCACCAGGGATCTGAACTGGTGAATCTTGGGTCACCAAAGCGGAGTGTGTGAACTTAACCCCACCATGCCACCAGGCTGGCCCTATATAATATCTCTATTTAATTAAAGAACTCTAAACTGCTAAATTCTGAAATAGAATTCCTGTATTTATTAAAAATGGTACAATCATAGTATTTAACTAAAATAAAATAAATGTAAGGAGAAACGAAAAAGAAGTTAACACTACAAAAGTACTAAATAAGATTCTCATAAAGGTAATTTTTAAAAATTCTAAATTTGACTGTTTTTGATGTACATGGAGAGTATTTAAAAACCTAAAAGTGTTAAATATTATTCTCTGCCTTAAAAATAAAAATATATTCACCCATTATAACTCTACACCAAGAGTACAAAACAACAAAGAATTCATTCCGCTTCCCAAAAGGTTACATTTAAAGCATAATGAACTTTAAGGATAGAAATCCATTTAATCCTTGCAACGTTAGTGTTATCCTAAATTAACGAGTGAGGAGACTAAACAAGTACTTTGCCCAAGGTCACATCCATTGGACGGCAGAGCCAGAGTTTTACTCCAGACCATCTGAATGTTCCAGAGGCCACATTATTCAAAGGGAACATATCACACAAAAAAATTAAGTCTATAATAGGACTAATTTTATGTTGATAAGGAATGTCTCATATATTAAATGATATAGATGACAACCTTATATATATAACCTTTATTGAAAAACTTATTTGATAAAAGAATGTAATATCTACACACCCAAAAAAATGAGTGCAGTTGAAAATATTCCAAGTTCAAATAGAGGAAACAATTAATGGTAAGATAATAGAATAAGTAAAGTAATAACAAAGAATACAGATGAAGTTGAGTTTTTTAAAAAAATATTCACAAACAAAACTCTTAAAAAGTAAAAATTAAAGGGGCCAGCCCCATGGCATAGTGATTAAGTTCGGTATGCTCCACTTCAGCACCCCAGGTTTGTAGGTTTGGATCCTGGGTGTGGACCTATGCCACTTGTCAGCCATGATGTGGTGGCAACCCACATATAAAGTGGAGGAAGATTGGCATGGATGTTAGCTCAGGGCTAACATTCCTCAGGAAAAGAAAAAACAAAAAAAGGAAAAATTAAAGTTTAAACTAAATCTTAAAATAAAATTTAACTGGGTGAGGTTGGTCAAAAGGTACAAACTTCCAGTTACAGAAGTCCTGGGGAAGCAATGTACAGCATAGTGACTATAGTTAATAATATTGTGTTGTGTATTTGAAAGTTGCTAAGAGAGTAGATCTTAAAAGTTCTCACCACAAGAGAAAAAATTTGGTAACTATTTATGGTGACAGATGTTAACCAGACTTACTATGGTGATCTTTTTGCAACACATACAAATATTGAATCATTATATTGTATCCTGAAACTAATATAACATTATATGTTAATTATACCTCGATTTAAAAAAGAAAAAGGAAAAAAGAATTAACTAGAATAGCGTTTGTCTTGCCACAGAAATGTGCTCCAAGCCCCAATATTACCTTAAACCTGGTGCATAGGAGGCAACTAAGAGATATTTAAATAAAGAAAAAAGGAATGAATGCATGAAGGATAAAACCACATTATCCCTTTCAAGAGAGAGTTTTGTATTCTTAAACACATTAAGAAAATCATAAAAGAACAAATAGTAATTACTGATGACAAATTTGCTAATGTATTATTCCCGAATAGCTATACTTTGTCTCTATTATTAACTAATTTCTTTGAAGCTTTCTCATTAATTCTTCCTCAGGTATGGTGTAGCTTTCACATTTCCTATTTATTACCTATTGTCCTCTCATCCATCATGAGGTAACATCTTTAAAAATTCCCATGACTACTTTAAGTACCAGCTACCATCTACCAACCAACTTTCAAATTTCTCTTGAAAAGTTTTTCTGCCATATAAACAAGGTTTTTTATTTTTTCTGCTTTATCTCCCCAAATCCGCCCAGTACATAGTTGTATATCTCAGTTTCTTAGTTGCAGGTCCTTATAGCTGTGGCATGTGGGACGCCACCTCAACGTGGCCTGACCAGTGGTGCCATGTCTGCACCCAGGATCCGAACTGGCGAAACCTGGGCTGCTGCTGTGGAGCACACGAACTTAACCACTCGGCCACAGGGCCAGCCCCTAAACAAGTTTTGACTCTTGTAACTTTGTACTCCATGTCTTATATTTATTTAAAAATGAAGAATTTTTTTTAAATGCCTTGATAGAAAGTAATCCCTTTGAAAGTAGGAGCTACATTTTACACAAGCTTAGCACAGTGTCTTGCATTTTGACAAACCAACAAGAATTTGTTGACATCTATATTCTGTCTAATACTGCAGGTATGCAATAAATATTTATTTAAACAGATATTCAATTCAATATGCACCAAAAGTGCTCAATATCAAAATATGTGAGCATCTTTTTAAGCCATAAGCTCACCAACTCAAATTCACCCTCAAGCGCCTGAATAATATTCAGCACCAAAGAGATTTATTTTTTTCTTGTTCCTTTTTCTGAGACTAATTCCTTCAGTGTGATTGCCTAAAATGCATAGCTCTGTAGAAGAAGAAATCTTAGAGCACCATAATGAGAAAATCCAGAAGTTTATTCCTCATTTGCAGCATTATTAAATTTCACTAAAATTTCTTGAGATATCACATACAGCCCCTGGGTTTTTAGGTCAACTTTATCTACCGTTTTGAAAGATGAGACAATGAGAGTGCTGATTAAGGAACTATCTTTTTGAAGGGGAGTAAATGACACCATGCAGAGTTCTGAGCACCCACAAATGCTTCTTTAAAAACAATCCATTAATTGCCTCCGTGGTAGCCTGGAAGATTCTGAAAGCGTGTGCATTTCTTTTTTAGAAGTTAAGCATTTCTGTCAGCTGGCCGACTTAAAAATATTTAGGAAAAAGGGAGAAATTCAAGGCCTCTTGTAAAGATCTTACCATTCCTCTCAAATATTCTAATTATTATTTTTGAAACATGCTAATAAAGAATGAGCAGAATACGCTCCAGAGACTCTATGGAGATTTAAAACGACTTCCAAGGCAGATATTTTTCAAAGTTGGTATTTTTTTTTAAATATAGAACCATAAATGTTAGTAAGAACTAAAAGCAGGAGGTTTAATCTAGGACTATTTTTATCCTTGGTTACCTTTCAAAATTGCCAAGAGAAAAAATGATTCTGAAGAACTAGCAAAAATAAGCTCTCTTATCCATGATTAACTTAATGCTGAACATGCTCCTTCCTTATAAGATCAATATCTGGAGGAACCAATCAGATCTAAACCCAACCATGTAGACTCAAATGCAAGCACATATTTAGGAGTCTGAAACCTCTGTCCTAAGGTTTCCAGGGAATTCTGGGAATTACTCTGGCAAATTTGGGAAAATTTAGAGTTCCATTACAATGTACTATACAGACCAGAAAAAAAATCATAAAACTTTAAAAAGTGGCTAAGCATGCAAGGGTGAAGAAAAATCAATAAAATATCTTTAAAAGTAAAAAATTGCCTTGAATCAATAATTTGAAATAGCATAGGGAGCTGCAGGAGGAAAACGTCCACAGTGCTAACAAGAAGTCTACCACATTAGAGGTTCTATTAAGCACTGACTTCCTTAGCTTGAAACCATTTCCCAAGTCTGTACATACAAGTTAGTCATAACTTTTTGAATGGAAATAGACTTGTCTGAGATAGTTATTGTAGCTTCCAGAGCCAACTCATTTTAAATTAGAGAACAGCTTGGATATTGAAATAATCAGTCTTTCAGAGGTTGGATAATGAAATTATCAGAATCTCAGTCCTACTTGCTGTGGGGAGATAACGTTTATTACCAAAAAAAAAGTTGAGGCATCTGAGAACTTGTGTAATTTGCATAATGCCATGAAAGAGAATTAGATCCTAAATCTTCAACTTCTGACTGATTTAACTTCTTTTTTTTTTAAGGCAACCTATTTTTGGTGAGGAAGATTGGCTCTGAGCTAACATCTGTTCCCAATCTTCCTCTTTTTTTTTCTCTCCCCAAAGCCCCAGTACATAGTTGTATATCCAAGTTGCAAGTCATTCTAGTTCCTCTATGTGGGATGCTGCCACAGCATGGCTTGATGAGTGGTGAGTAGGTCCATGCCCAGGATCTGAACCTGTGAACCCTGGGCTGCTGAAGCAGAGTGTGCAAACTTAACCATTCGGCCATGGGCCAAGTCTCTGATTTCACCTCTTACCATTTGTATTGTCTACCTACTTTAAAAAAAAGAATACATTTAAAAAGAAATAAGCATTTAAAAACTTAATCTAGGGGCTGGTCCCATGGCCAAGTGGTTAAGTTTGCATGCTCCACTTCAGTGGCCCAAGATTTTGCTGGTTTCGACCTTGGGTGCAGCTGACATGGCACCACTCATCAAGCCATGCTGAGGCAGTGTCCCACACAGCACAACAAGAAGGACCAACAGCTAGAATATACAACTATGTACTGGGGGGCTTTGGGGAGAGGAATTAAAAAAAAAAAAAAGATTGGCACAGATGTTAGCTCAGGTGCCAATCTTTAAAAAAAATTCACCTAAAAAGAACCAATCATAGTATGCATGCTAATAATAACATAACAATACCATTATTTGTATAATATTTTATAATTTTGAAGTGATCGGTGGATGGATGGATGGATGGATGGATGGGCAGGATCTAAGTTTACCCTCCTAGCATCCCTGTGAGATCAGTGCCCCATTAGACAGATGGAGAAGCTGAGGCTTAGTGAGGTTGTGCAACCAGACCCAAAACACACTGTAAATAAAGGTATTGCACATATAAGACTCAGCCTGGAACTTCTGATTTTAATTCCTGTGCTCCTTCCACTGTACCATGCTGGGCTGTTTGCCGGGATTAGAAAAACTGATCATTTATCTGTGAATTTTGGGTTTCAGTTTTATTATCTACCTGAGGAGGCTGTCGTAAAGACAAATTTAAAACAAAATGTGGGAAAGTGTTTTGAAAACTGTAAATTGCTCTATGCACATAAGTATGAAGTATTAGACATTCTAATCAAGAAAAGAAGTTATTTTTCTACTTTATCCACAGAAAACAGACCAAATTAGCTGTCTATGAAAAGTGTAACATAAAGTGCAATTCCATCAGTTTTCTATTTTAATTTTCTCGAATTTGAAAAATGTTTCAAGTACAAGTTCATAAATAAATTTTCAAAAATAAAATCGTAGGATTAAAAAGCTAAATTCCCTTAATAATTGAGGTTGGCTTGACTGGGGTGCTGTACAATATTTGTATTTTAAGTGGAAATGTTCACCAAAAGATGGCCATCAGTTTTTGCAAAATCAATTATGGACCACAACAATAAAAAGGAGGCTTAAGGGGAGACTGACATCAGCATCATGGCAGAGTGAACTTGCCCGGGACGCTCTCCCCTCCAACATACAACAAAAAGGGGCAACCATACTCCAAAAGATAATATCCTAACAACACAAAAACCTCAGAGAGAGACACAGCCACACAACGGAGGGTGGAGAGGTTGAAACCCCCCTCAGAGGAGCTAGAACAGGGTAAGAGAGATCTTCACTCCCTCCTGGAAAGGCTGCAGTCACTGCTGTGGGAGGACCCATGAGTGAAGGAGGAGGGGACGGGTCACACAGCCATGGGACCACCCAGGACTCCCTTCGGCCCTTACAGCCTAGATGGAAGCCCTCTAATGGGGCACATGCTTTCGTGGGGGGGGTGACCTCATCAAGCCAAGACCCCAAGAGACCAGAGAGTGAGAGCTGACTGAGAAGGCCCAGAATGCACACAGGAGAAAGTGCCCCTCCCCCAACGCACACTGCACTGGCTGAAGACGGGAGGCTGAGCATATGCAGCTCTCGACCCCCACCCAGTGGCAATAGGCTGTAACTGCAACCGAAGAATATCAGAATGAGAAAGAGCCGAACTTCCAAGATCTGACACGACATCAAATCTCCAGACCAAGAGAGAAAACGACAAGCACCCAGGACTGAGTCCTGAGGACACAGAAATATGTAAACTAAACAACAAAGAATTCAAAATAGTTTTCATCAAAAAACTCAACGGGGTAAAAAAGAATGTAGAGAGAAATAATTCAACGAGTTCAGGAGCTACTTCACAAAAGAGATTGAAACTATAAAGAAGAATCAACCAGAAATATTAGAGATGAAAGACACAACAGACGAGATAAAACAAAATGCGGATTCCCTGAGTGCTCAAGTGGACATCATAGAGGAGCAAACCAGCATAATCAAAGATAGACATGTTGAAATGCTCCAGACAGAGGAGGAGTGAGAACCAAGACTAAAAAGAAATGAAGAAAGTCTCCAAGAGACATCCAACTCAATGAGGAAATGCAACATAAGAATTACAGGTATTCAAGAAGGTAAAGAGAAGGAGAATGGAGCAGAAAGCGTGTTCAAAGAAATAATAGCAGAGAACTTCTCAAATCTAGGGAAAGAGAGGGAAATATGTATGGAAGAAGCTTCCAGATGTCCTAGATTTGTCAATGTAAAAAGATCTACTCAAGGCAAATAGTAGTAAAACTGGCAAAAATGAATGACAAAGAAAGAATACTCAGGGCAGCAAGGCAGAAGAAAATAACCTACAAAGGAACCCCTATCAGGCTTTCAGCAGATTTCTCTGCAGAAACTTTACAAGCTAGGAGAGAATGGAAAAATATTCAAAACTTTAAAAGACAAGAATCTTCAGCCAGGAATATTCTATCCAGCAAAAATATCCTTCAGATATGAGGGAGAAATTAAATCTTTCCAAGACAAACAAAAGCTAAGGGACTTCGTAGCCATAAGATCCCCCTAAGAAATCCTCAAGAAGGCCCTCATACCTGAAAAAAAAAGGGAGAAAGGGGTCACAAAACACAGAGTAAGGAGATAAGTAATTAGACAGAAACAGAATAGGACAGCAAATATTCAACTATAGCATTAGGCTAAAGGAAAGAAAAACACCAAAAACAAAGACAATCTTGTCACTTTAACCAAAAACTCACAACACGAGTTGGAATAAGATAAGAGAAAAACAACTTGGGAGGGGAGGCAGAGGGGGACTGAATCAGTTTAGACTAAAGAAATAAGAGGCCATCAGAAAATGTACTCTTATACAGGAGATCCCGAATACAAACTTCAGGGTAGCCACTAAACTAAAAAGCAGAACGGAGACACAAAAAATGAATAAGGAGAAAACAAAGAAACACATCATAAAAAACTACATAATTCAATGGGTAGACCAAAACACACAGGACGAAAAACAAAGGAATACAGGAAAACCAGAAAATAAGTGATATAATGGCAGCATTAAGCCCTCATACACCAATAATCACCATAAACATACATGGATTGAATTCTCCAATAAAAAGACACAGAGTGGCGAGATGGATCAAAGAAAAAGATCCAAAAATTTGCTGCCTCCAGGAAATACACCTCAGCTCCAATGACAAACACAGGCTCAGAGCAAAGGGGTGGAACTTCAAGCTAATGGCAAACAAAAGAATCAGGTGTTGCAATACTTATTATCAGACAAAGTAGACGTCAAGATAAGGCAGGTAAAGAGAGACAAAGAGGGGCAGTATATAATGATCAAAGGGACACTCCATCAAGAAGACATAACACTTATAAATATCTATTCACCCAACACAGGAACACCAAAGTTCATAAGGCAACTATTAACAAACCTAAAAGAAGATATTAATAATAACACAATAATAGTACCCCACTCACATCAATGGATAGATCATCCTGAAAGAAAATCAATGAGGAAACAGTGGAATTAAATGAAAACCTAAACCAGTTGGACTTAATAGGCATATATAGAACATTCCATCTAAAAACAGCAGAATACACATTCTTCTCAAGTGCACACAGAACATTCTCAAGAATGTTGGGGAACAAGGCAAACCTCAATAAACTTAAGAAAATTGAAATTTTAACAAGCATCTTTTCTGATCATAATGCTATAAAGCCAGAAGTTAATTACAAGAAAAAAGCTGAGAAAGGGACAAAGATGTGAAGACTAAACAACATGCTATTGAACAAGCAACAGATCATTGAAGAAATTAAAGGAGAAATCAAAAAATATCTGGAGAGAAATGAAAATGATAACATACCATACCATCTCATATGGGATGCAGCAAAAGCCATATTAACAGGGAAATTCATTGCAATACAGCCACACCTCAACAACAAGAATTTTAAATGAATTAGAAAAAGAGGAACAAACAAAGCCCAAAGTCAGCAGAAGGGGAGAAATAATAAAAATCAGAGCAGAAATAAATGCTATTGAAACAAAAAAAGGCAATAGAAAGGATTAATGAAACAAAGAGCTGGTTCTTTGAGAAGATAAACAAAATTGACAAACTCCTAGCCAGACTTACAAAGAAAAAAAGAGAGAAATCTCAAATAAACAAAATCAGAAATGAAAGAGGAGAAATAACAACATATTCCACAGAAATACAATGGATTATAAGAGAAAACTATGAAAAACTATATGCCAACAAAATGGATAACCTAGAGGAAATGGATAAATTCTTAGACTCTTACAACCTCCCAAAGCTGAGTCAATAAGAAACAGACAATCTGAATAGACCAATCACAAGGAAAGAAATTGAAACAGCAATCAAAAGCATCCCAAAGTATAAAACCCCAGGACCAGATGGCTTTCCTGGGGAATTTTACCAAACTTTCAGAGAGGATTTAATACCTATCCATCTCAAGCTATTCCAAAAAGTTAGGGAAGATAGAACACTTCCTAACACCTTCTATGAGGCCAACATCACTCTGATACCAAAGCCTGACAGAGACAGCACAAAAAAGGAGAACTCCAGGCCAATATCACTGATGAACATAGATACAAAAATCCTCAACAAAATTTTGGCAACCTGAATTCAGCAATTCATCAAAAGGATCATACATCATGATCAAGTGGGATTCATACCAGGGACACAGGGATGGTTCAACATCCGCAAATCAATCAACGTGATACACCACATTAACAAATTGAGGAATAAAAACCACATAATCATCTCAATAGATGCAGAGAAGGCATTTGACAAGATCCAACAGCATTTATGATAAAAACTCAACAAAATGGGGATAGAAGGAAATTACCTCAACATAATAAAGGCCATATATGACAAACCCACAGCCAACATCATACTCAATAGGCAAAAACTGAATGCCATCCCCCTGAGAACAGGAACAAGACAAGGATGTCCACCATCACCACTCTTATTCAACATAGTACTGGAGATTTTGGTCAGAGTAATTAGGCAAGAGAAGGGAATAAAAGGAATCCAAATAGGGAGTGAAAAAGTGAAACTCTCACTGTTTGCAGATGACATGATCTTATACATAAGAAACCCCAAAAAATCCATCAGGAAACTAATTGAAATAATTAACAACTACAGTAAAGTTGCAGGGTACAGAATCAACTTATAAAAATAAGTTTCCTTTCTATACTCCAGTAACGAAGTTACAGAAGGAGAACTCAAAAATATAATTCCATTTGTAATCACAACTAGAAGAATAAAGTACCTAGGAATAAATTTAACCAAGGAGGTGAAGGACTTATACGATGAAAACTATAAGACATTACTGAGAGAAATTGATAACGACATAAAGAGATGGAAAGAGATTCCTTGCTCATGGATTGGAAGAATAAACATAGTTAAAATGTCCATACTACCCAAAGCAATCTAAAGATTCAATGCAATTTCTATCAGAATCCCAATGACAGTCTTCATGGAAATAGAGCAAAGAATACTAAAATACATATGGGGCAACTAAAGACCCCAAATTGCTAAGGCAATCCTGAGAAAAAAGAACAAAGCTGGAGGTATCACAATCCCTTACTTCAAAAGGTACTACAAAGCCATAGTGATCAAAATGGCATGGTTCTGGTGCAAAAGCAGGCACACAGATCAATGGACAGAACTGAAAGCCCAGAAATAAAACCACACATCTACGGACAGCTAATCTTTGACAAAGATGCCAAGAACATACAACAGAGAAAAGATAGTCTCTTCCACAAATGGTGTTGGGAAAACTGAACAGCCACATGCAAAAGAATGAAGGTAGACCACTATCTCACACCATACACAAAAATAAACTCAAAATAGATCAAAGATTTGAAGATACGTCCAGAAACTATAAAACTCCTGGAAAATAATATCGGTAGTACTCTCTCTGACATTGAACTAAAAAGGATCTTTTTGGGGCCGGCTCCATGGCCAAGTGGTTGAGTTCTAGCGCTCTGCTGCTGCGGCCCAGGGTTTGGATCCTGGGCGTGGATGTGGCATTGCTCGTTGGGCCGCGTTGGGGCGGTGTCCCACATCCCACAACTAGAACGACCTGCAGCTGAGATGTACAACTGTGTGCAGGGGGGGGGTTGGGGAGATAAAGAGGGGGGAAAAGAAAAGGGATCTTTTCAAATACCATGTCCTCTCAGACAAACGAAACAAAAGAAAAAATAAATGGGAATTCATCAGATTAAAGAGCTTCTGCAATGCAAAAGAAACTAGAATCAAAACAAAGAGACAACCGACCACTTGGGACAAAATATTTGCAAGTCATTTATCTGACGAGGGTTTAATCTCCACAATATAAGGAACTCACACAATGGCACAAGAAAAAAACAACCTGATCAAAAAATGGGCAGAGGAGATGAACAGACATTTTTCCAAAGAAGATATACAGATGGCCAATAAACACATGAAAGGGTGTTCGACATCACTAATCATCAGGGAAATGCAAATCAAACTACACTAAGATACCACTTTATGCCTGTCAAAATGGCTGTAATCTCTAAGACTAAAAATAACAAATGTTGGAGAGGCTGTGGAGAGAAGGGAACCCTCATACACTGCTGGTGGGAATGCAAACTGGTGCAGCCACTATGGAAAACAGTATGGAGATTCCTCAAAAAACTAAAAGTAGAAATACTATATGACCCAGATATCCCACTACTGGGTATCTACCCAAACAACTTGAAATCAACAATCCAAAGTAACATATGCACCCCTATGTCCATTACAGCACTATTCACAATAGCCAAGACATGGAAGCAACTCAAGTGCCCACCAACCGATGATTGGATAAAGAAGATGTGGTATATATATATATATATATATACATATATATACAATGGAATACTACTCAGCCAGAAAAAAAGACAAATTCATCCCATTTGCAGTAACATGGAAGGACCTAGGGGAATTATGCTTAGCAAAATAAGCCAATCCGAGAAAGACAAACACCAGATGATTTCACTCATATGTGGAATATAAAAAAGCACATAGACAAAGAAAACAGTTCAGTGGTTACCAGGGTAAGGGGGGTGGGAGGGGCACAGGGAGTGAAGGGGAACACTTATGTGGTCACAGTCAAGAAATAATGTACAACTGAAATCTTGCATTGATATAAACTATTATGAACTCATTAAAAAAAAATAATTGGAAAAAAAAGAAAAAAGGAGGCTTAAGGGGCCCGCCCGGTGGAGTAGTGGTTAAGTTTGCGAGCTCTGCTTCAGTGGCCTGGGATCCATCTGTTCAGATCCTGGGCACAGACCTACATACCACTCATCAAGCCAGGCTGTGGCAGCATCGCACATACAAAATAAAGAATGATTGGTACAGATGTTAGCAACAATCTTCCTCAAGCAAAAAGAGGAAGATTGGCAATAGATGTCAGCTGAGGACCAATCTTCCTCACCAAAAAAAAAAAAAAAAAAAGGATTAAATTTTATCATGAAAAGTTTACATGTACAAATATTGTTAAGACACCAGATCCAAATGTTAAGGAATACTGTATATCTGTTCCAATTGCCCACGCCCCAGAAGTTAGACTTTCTTGCAGTTCTATTTACCTTCTATCTGATACTCATGGATATTTAGTACATCAAGAGAAAGCGCCATTTGCAGTGAGAGGAAAATGTAAGACGCAAAATGAATCTTTAAGGGAAAGAAAATTACTGAAAGAACAAAATGTCTCAAAAATATTGTCCAAAATGCATTGCTTTTATATTTCTTTTGGGATTTGGGCAATTGGCTTATATATGGATATTTCATTGTGTTCTATGTTTTTGGCTTTAAGGATCCCCTGGAGCACTGGTTTTTAAGTTACCTGTTAGCCCTGTGATTAGCCACTTTGATGGCCTCAATACAGACATCCTGAACTGATAATGCAGGAATAACTGTCTGATTCTTTATTTCAGGAACACAGCATGGTGAAGTCTCTCTCTTCCACCCGCATTTAAGCCCCTAACTGAGAAGGCTGTGCTCGCTTGAGTGAGCCCCATGGTTCTTCAGATGTGTGTTCTTGCAAACAATGACCAGGCTGGTCGCCTGCTCTTCCCCAGTGATTATATTCCGATGGGGTCATTACAGGCTGAAAAGAGCCTGTCTCTCCCCGTGGACCAACCAGAGGCATGAAAGTTAGTTCACCAGGACTGCTCACTCACACACGCTGTCAGCCAGCTCATCACAAGCATCACCAGCTCATCCGACCCAAACTCACGAGAACCTGCAGACACCCCAGAGAACCAATCCATTGTTGGCCAACTAGCAAGAGTCCCACCAAAGAGGGCTTGAATTACTCTGTGTGGTTGGTTACTTCATTCTCTTCCAAGAAGGGAAAACTATGTAGCAAAGTTTAAAAACTTGTAAACATTCCTTGGGAAATAAGGCAAAGAAACCAGATGTCATTACAAGATTTTTCGCCAGCAGATATGTGACAAGTGAATCAGATAGTGTAGGACAAACGAGGCACGCTTTCCTAAGGACGCTTTCCTAGATCTATGATGCCCATGATCACTATCTACATATATGTCATTGTGTCCACATTCCTCCTCGTTGCTAGTCAGTTTCATTGCAATATAATTTACAACTTTGCAGTGAGTTTAATAATCACGTAAATCAAAGGACACTAGAATCAGAAAGGACTCAAAGATGTTGTCCGACCCAATCATTCTACTGATGCGAAAACAGTCCAGAGAGGTGAAGACTTAACTACAATCACAGATCCATTGAGTAGCAGCCCTGGAGTCCAGGTTCTGGACCCATTCTCTTTACAAGCTCTCTCCACACTTCCCTATAGGCTCTGACATATTTGTCCCCAGCACAGAAGCATTCGCCTTAGGAGCAGCTGCATATAGTTACACTTGCTTCCACCCCATCACTGATGCTAAAACCATCCTGCATCATCATGTCTGATCCCTGAGCCCTCTCCCAACATTTCTGAGTTAATACGGGAAGCTTCCAGCCAGTGCCTTCCGCACCGCTCCTTCCCATTCCCACAGCATCCCAAAAGGCTCAGAACTCAGAACTCCGTGAGGCACGTTGCTTTCTGGGGCTCGTGAGTCTCCGATGACCCATCAATTCTGAGTATCATTTCAGCCACATTGTTGGTTTGAATGCTTTCGTGGGATAGGGTAAGAGCCAAAATATATAAAATATTGTTTTAAGAAATCCAGAAATGAACTTCTAGAATATAATATGCTTGTAAGTCCAGGGGTGTCTTTTTTGCTGATTCACAACAGACACAGGAAGCAGAGACACAGTGTGACCTCTGCTAAGACATTGAATCTAATGATGGTGACCAAGGAATACTGGAGGCCAAGGAGTAAGAGACAGACAGTGGAGAAGAAGGAAAAAGAAGGCAAGGGAAGAGAAAGGAAAGGAAGGAAAGAGAAAATAAAAGCCAGCATACAGTGAACAGGTTGGCCAAGGGCTCTATGAAGGTGGGTATGAACACATTCCGTGGGACCCACGCTGTGGTACTGATGAACTGATGGTGAGTGTGGCCCAGGTAAGGGAGAAGGCAGCGATCCTCAGGCTTCACTGCCTGAGCAATGGATACAACCAAGAGTCAACATCAACACGGGCAGCAATCTGCTCGTGGACGGTAAAAGAGAAAAAGTTCAGATTCACGGTTTTCGGTACTCAGATTTGGCATAAGTTCTAGTTCCAGTTGTGGATAATAACACTACCACAACAATAAGGTAGTATTACCGGACTATTTCTGAATGACTTGAGACATTATTTCATGATATTATCTTATTTCAAATCATTTCCCTTATTCAAACCATTTCTCAAAAGTGATGGTCACATATGTATATACATATGTAAAAATACGTCACCCATGGTTTACGCACTTTGCTGTGTGTAAGTTATGCCTCAATTTAAAAATAATATTTTGGGGGGCTGGCCCCGTGGTACTCTGCCTCAGTGGCGCAGGGCTTCACTGGTTTGGATCCTGGGAACAGACCTAGCAGTGCTCATCAGGCCATGCTGAGGCAGCATCCCACATAGCAGAACTAGAAGGATCTACAACTAGAATAGACAATCGTGTACTGAGGGACTTTGGGGAGAAGAAGAAGAAGAAGAAGAAGAAGAAAGATTGGCAACAGATGTTAGCTCAGGGCCAATCTAAAGAAAATAAATAAAGATAATATATTTAAGTAGGCATGCCTAAGACCTATAAGGCGCTTAAAAATGGCCCTGTGGCTCAGTGGTTAATGTCGTGTGTGCTCTGTTTCGGTGGCCCGGGTTCATGGGTTCGGATCCCGGGTGCAGATTTACTCCACTCATCACCCATGCTATGGCGGCATCCCACATACAAAGTAGAGGAAGACTGGCACAGATGTTAGCTCAGGGCTAATCTTCCTCACAGAAAAAAAAAACAAAGGCCCTGGTAGATCCAAGATTTAAACCCAGATCTTTGAGGCCCAAAGTCCATGTTCTTGCCTTACTCTGTGCAGCTCTTTGAGTGGTAATGCAGGATGGTTATAGATAATATTCAATATGGGCCTGAAAGAAACAAGCACAAGAGTGGAATAACACAGTACCAATCATCCCATCTTTGAGTCATTCTGGGGGACATTTTTTTTTTTTTACAATACTGACAGTTTACCCCACTGTGCACCAGATTAAAAAATAATAATAAACCACTTTAGATAACTGTCTCCCTAAAATATGACGTCCCTGTCTTCTTAAGCAGAACATACTGTACGTGACTGGACCTTCCTTGATGGCTCGGGGTCATAATTAATAAATATATTATTGCACTGTGCTGTTTCAGGAGCAATTAATGGTGAGCAGGGTTATTTGCTTCCTCACAAAGTGCCTGCAAAGGTTGTGCTGTTCAGTTTTTCCCACCTGCTTTTAGTGAATCTACTTTAACCCACACCGTTTGCCACATGTGCTATTCCTTTAAATGTGCCAATCTTTCTCCTAATTTACTGCTTATAATCTACGGGGACCCAGGCACTAGCCTCAGAGTTTTGTGGAATTCCAAGGCAGGACAAATTAGCTGTGGGTGAGAGTCTGTTATTTTTGTTTATTTCCATTTATTGGATATATTCTAGCTAGAATAGATGGCCACATAATTGAATTTTGAATAGGCAAGGTATTTTGTATTCTTGCTTTATTTTTTTTGAAAATGCTTTATTGAAGTACAATGTACATATAGAAATGTGCACAAACACTAAGTCTACACAGTTCAGTTCAATCATTTTTAAGAAACAACACCTCCTGGTTAGCTTCACCTAGAATAAAAGAACACATACCACCTGCTTTATCCTTTTCAAAGTGGTTCCGTGTGCATCACCTCAGCAGGTAATCGCAACAATCGTGCGAGGCTAAAAGATGAGATATTTTCTGTATTTGACAAATGTGGAAAATGAAGGTTTGATGACTTAACTGATTTCTCAGATCACAAGGTAGACAGCACAGATATTAATCCTAGCATTCCAGTGCAGGAATCTTCCCGTGACACTATGAAATTTACTCAGAGGCTGCAAATAGGGTAGTGTCGATTCTAGTGTCAAATTTTGGATGGGAACACAGCAGATGTTCTGCCAGCATCTCGGAGCCTGTTTCGGCTCTGATTGGCCAATGTCCCTGACAAATGGCTGTTAAATATTTTGAATTTCTTCCCCGAGACGCCAAATGTCAACACGCTCTCTTGGGAGGAGAAGAGGTTCAGAAAAATCCTTCAATTATACCAGATTGCCAAGAGAAAGCGCTAGTTCAAAACTTAAGATGGCAGTGTTCTTATTTTTTAGCTCATTTCTTCCATTCTGTTTGTTCCATCTTTTCACCCTCAATGCCAACAAAATAAATCTAACTGAAATGGAAGGATGGAACAATCACAAGAACTTTTAATAAGCACCCCAAAGCCATATTTGATCAGCTATCTCTATCACTGTTTCAAATTACCATCCATTCTAGAAAGCCTCAAATGGTTTGAATTGCAACAGTGGTACCTCTGAATTAAAAGTCCCAATTATAAGAATATGAAAGTTCAAAAGCTTCACAGATTAAAGCTCCCTGTGCATCTCCTAGTCAGCTAAGAGATGTAGTATTTTACAGACCACCCTATCAAAAAGCTGCTTAGCAAACGAACAAAAGACCAAGTGGTGTGGAAGGAGCATGTCTCACAAGATGTTTTTTTAAATAGAACACAAGAAATAGAATTGTTCTGGGCATGTGGATTTTTTTTTTTCTAAAAGAAAGGTTCTGCAGGATTCAAGCTTCCCAAGTCTGCAATTATTGACGTCAATGAAGTAGAGTGAGCTCTCAGTCAAACCCAGCTCCACCACTTCCGGTCGGTAAAAGCAACTTGTGTCGTCAGATTGTAAATCGGGTAACAGCGGCATCCACTGCAGGGCTGCCTGCGGATCCAGTTAACACGGCTCTCAGAACCGTGTCTGGCCCAGAGAAAGCTGCTTTTATTGCCAAGAGGGAACGTGCTACTTCTTGAAGGCAGGATCCCTCTAGTTTAGGCCAACCTGCAAAGTGAGGTTATTCCATGGACTAACTCCAATTCAATACCTGTTATCAGGTCCTAATTAACGAATCCTTAAACTATGCACTGTCCCGAAGCATCAGGGAAAGGGAAAAAAAGGGGGCCCTCCCAAAAAGGAGCTAAACAAAATCACAGCGTTGATCATCTACCTGGATAGAACAAAAATAATTGCTTTTAACAAACACATAAGTACATAGTTCCTCCCCCTAGCGACCCTCACCTCCAGAAAGTTTGCTTCCAAATAAGGAACTAGGCACATCATCATCATTTCCAGGTCTGAAGGTCCAGCGTCCTATGGACAAATCGCCCCTGGGCTCCCACCCACGATAAGCTAATTTCAGTTCATTGCTTGGAAGAAAAAGCAAGTTTAACTCAAGCACAAAATTAGCTTTAGTAGTATATTATATGCAAACATACTCTTTACTACAACAATCTCTATTTTTAAAATGTAAACTTGTTTAACTTGGAGGAATAATACTCACTTTCTGAAGCATGTTTTAGGAGCCTATGGTTCTTTTTAAATTGTATGCTAAAAACTGAAAACCACTCCTGATAACAAAACTAAAATCATTGCACTATCATTTTGCCGGCTTATAAATTTTCTCATATTTTAACAAAGTTGGGAAAAATAAATTATATGTAAAACGAAGCAATGGACAGGTTTGTTGAACTAATTTGAAATGCCTTCTTGAAGAACTTTATACAAACTGTATCCGTGTCTTTCAATCTAACAAGCCTCAGAAACTGAAAACTGTACAGTGGGGTTGTCCCCTAAAATAAAAAGAACCTGACTCTAGCAAAGGTTTCTACCCCTTGGAAACTGAAGATGCTTTACTGTTTTATGCAAAAACATCTTAGAAGGGTGGTTTAGAGGAAAAGTGAACAGATGGGCTTCAGTCTCTATTAGGAAAAATGACTCCAGTTCCCAGTTTCTAAGAAAAAGAATTGAACTTTTCTTAGGAAGTGTCATTTGAGGGCTAAGGATGCTGCGTTCTGGAAAGGTGGCCAGACAGGGGAGAGGCTGCCGTCCGGTGAGAGTTGGGGGCTGCTGGTCCAGCCCGCCTGGCCCCGGGAGTCCCTACCTGCGTTCCTCAGCTTCTTGTTCCGATACACGGACAGGATGACCAGGAGGTTGCCCAGGATGTCCACCACGATGGTGAAGATGAGGATGCAGGCGAGCGTGGAGGCCAGCCACGAGGGTCGCGGCCACGCGCCCTCCCCGCCGCCGGGCGCCAGCAGAGAGGCGTTGAGCAGCGCGCACCCGTTGCCCCTCACGCTCCCGCCCGGCGCGCCCCACGGCCACCCGGCCATCGCGCGGACCCCGCAGCGCCCCGCCGCCCCTGCGAGTCGCCCGAGCGCCGTGTGATCCCGCTCCGCCACTTTTTATGGCTCTTCCCCGCTCTCCGCGCGCCTGCCCCCATCCCATCGCCTCTTCGCCGCCACGCTGCCGGCTCCACCCCCTCCCCGCGGCCGGACTCTGCACCTGCAGCCCCAGCTGGGTGACACCTGGCGTCCGCCTCTAGGTCCCCTCGACTGCGGGGCTCACAGCCCGATCCCGCACCACGTGCCCACAGCGCCCCCATGCGGGCTGCCGGGGCCGAGCCGCTGCGCCCCAAAGGGCCAGGGATCCCAGAGAAGTCTTGGCAGGGAACGTGGCCCTTCCATCCGGCCCTCGTGTTTCCTCTCTGCGACATCACCGAGCAGGGCCTGTCTGCGTGGGCTCTAACCCTGCCTTGGATTGAGGCACGTCAGTTAGCCACCAGGTGCCCCCGTTTCCTCTGCTGTAAAATGGGAATAGAAGAATATCTAACTCATCTACCTCCTACGTGGTACCTAGAGGTGAAAACATCAAGGAACTTAGTCAGGCGTTGGCCACTCCTGAAGCTGAAATCCTTTTCCCCAGCTCCTCCCACCTGTGCCCCACATACTGCAAAGGCCATCCATAATTTTGATCATCTTGCCCCAAAGGCTACTTTTATTTTGCGACTTTTGGAACGCCGTCCTTAAAATTTTGAGCTCTCGCCCTCGATTTCTGTGCGCCTCTGCTCGCTTCTCCGGATTATCAGACCGAGAAGGAGAATACTGTTGGCTCGAAATGACAGAAGGTTCGACTGGGAACTCTGATTCAGAGAGACTGTACACTTTCCATTTCGCTTTCAAATGTCCCCGATTGAATAGTTTCGAAGTAGCCACAACCCTGCTTCTAGTGCCAACTCAGGCAATTAATTACTGTCCCGCAGATTTCTTCCAGGAGCGTACAGATCCCAAATACCTTTAGCCCGCAAACCCCCCACGTTCTCCCTGAAGACATCCAAGCCTCAGTTTGGCACATCCTCACCCTATAGCTGCTAAAAATAACTTCACTTAACCATTGAGGTGTCCACAAAATCTGCAGCCTCAACATGTAACTATGAGTCCCCAGGCACTGGGAGCCATTCCAAAAAAGTTTGAAATGCGGCAAGACAACAGCAGCCTGCAATTTTTCAATAAAGCAGCCAAAGACAGATACTTATCAAGAAATTAAAGAAATCTACCTGTATCCCAGGTTACTCCAGCTTCCACCTTCCCTTTTTGATCTTTCTTATATCCATGCCTCAAGGATAAAGTCCTAGATTAAAATCAATCCCCTTTCTTTCTTTAATGTGCTTGTTCAGGAAATATTTGACATACTTGGCACTATGCCCAAAACAGCCCTCACCCTCCAACTGGCAGCATGTGCTGTGGATGTGTTTATGAGACACAGGAGTGAAGGGAGAGACCATAAAGAATGAGAGCATGGGGAAGGAATCTGGGAATTAATAGACACATTAAAAGAGTTGAGGAAATAGTATCTTCTAATCAATAAATTTCATTTTTTAGAGCAGTTTTAGGTTCACAGCAAAATTGAGGGAAAGTACAGAGATTTCCTGTAAACCCCCTGTTCCCACAAATGCACAGTCTCCCCAGCTATCTACATCCCACATCACAGTGGTACCTTTATTACAATATATGAACTTACATTGATGCATTATTATCATCCAAAGTCACAGTTTACATTAGGGTTCATTCTCTCTCTCTCTTTTTTTTTTTTGGTGAGGAAGATTGGCCCTGAGCAAACATCTGTTGCCAATCTTCCTCTTTTTGCTTGAGGAAGATTGTCACTGAGCTAACATCTGTGCCAATCTTCCTTTATTTTATGTGGGATGCCTCCTCAGTGTGGCTTGATGAGTGGTGCTAGGTCTATGCCTGGGACTTGAATCTGTGAACCCCCGGCCGCCAAAGCAGAGCAAGTGAACTTAACCACGTTGCCACCAGGCTGGCCACAAGCGCTCATTCTTGTTGAACATTCTGTGGATTTGGACAAATGTATAATGACATATATCCACTGTTATGGTATCACACAGAATACTTTCACTTCCCTGAAAATCCTCTGTGCCTGCCTATTCAGTCCTACACACCCTTAAACCCCTAGAAACCACTGATCTTTTTATTGTCCCCATACTTTTGCCTTTTGCAGAATGTCATGTCATTGGAATCATACAGAATGTAGCCTTTTCAGATTAGCTTTTTTCACTTAATAATATGCTTTCAAGTTTCCTCCATGCTTTTTCATGGCTCAATAGCTCATTACTTTAGCACTGAATAATCTTCCATTGTCTGGATGTACCACGGTTTACTTATCCACTCACCTACTGAAGCAACATCATGGTTGCTTCCAAGTTTTGGCAATTATGAATAAAGCTGCTGTAAACATCCATGTGCACATTTTTGTGTGGACATAAGTTTTCAACTCCTTTGGGTAAATATCAAGAAGCACGATGGCTGCAATGTATGGTAAGAGTATGTTTAGTTTTATAAGAAACTGCCAAACTGTCTTTCAAAGTAGATGTACCGTTTTGCATTCTCAAGAGCAACAAATAAGAGTTTCTGTTGCTCCACATCCTTGTCAACATTTGGTGTTGTCAGTATTCCAGATTTTGGCCATTCTAATAGGTGCGTAATGTCATCTCATTGTTGTTTTAATTTGCAATTCCCTAAGAAGATGTTGAACATCTTTGTATATGCTTATTTGCCATCTGTATATCTTCTGTGGCAAGGTAACACCTGTTGCCAATTTTCCTCTTTTTGCTTGAGGAAGATTGTTGCTGAACTAACATCTGTGCCAATCTTCCTCTACTTTGTATGTGGGATGCTGCCACAGCATGGCATGATCAGTGGTATGTAGGTCCGCGTCTGGGATTGGAATCAACAAACTCCAGGCTGCTGAAGCAAAGTGCATGAACTTAACCACTACGCCACCGGGACAGCCCTTTTGCCCATTTTTTAATCACCTTGCTTGTTTTCTCACTGTTGAGTTTTAAGAGTTCTTTGCATATTTTGGAAAACATCCCTTTATCAGATGTGTCTTGAAAATATTTTCTTCCAGTCCATGGCTTGTCCTCTCATTCTCTGCACACTGTCTTTCACACAGCAGAAGTTTCTAATTTTAATGAGGTCCAACTTCTCAATTATTTCTTTCACAGATTGTACCGTTGGTGTTGTATGTAAAAAGTTATCGCCGTGCCTAAGATCATCCAGGCTTTCTCCCATATTATCTTCTAGAAGTTTTGTAGTTTTACATTTTACATTTAAGTCTATGATTCATTTTGAGTTATTTTTTTGTGAAGGGTGTAAAGTCTGTGTGTAGATTTCCATGTGGATGTCCAGTTGTTCCAGCACCATTTGTTGAAAAGACTATTTTTGTTATATCGCCTTTGCTCCTTTATAAAGATCAGTTGACTATAATTATGCTGGTCTATTTCTGAGCCCTCTATTCTGTTCTATTGATCTATTTGTCTATCCCTCACAAATACTATACTATCTTGATTACTATAGCTGTATAGTAAGTCTCAAAGTTGGGGAGTGTCATTCCTCTGACTTTGTTCTTCTCCTTTAATACTAAGTTGGCTATTCTGTATCTTTTGCCTCTCCGTATAAACATTAAAATCACTTTGTCAATAGCCACAACACAACTTGCTGGGCTTTTGATTCAGGTTGCATTGAATCTGTAGATAAATATGGGAAACTGATATCTTGACAGTATTGAGTTTTCCTAGGTATGAACATGGATAACATCTCCACTTTTTTTAGTTTTCCTTGGATATCTTTCATCAGAATTTTACAATTTTCCTCCTACAGATTTTGTACATATTTTCTTAGATTTATACCTACATAATTCATTTTCAGGGAGGCTAGTGGAAATGGGACTATATTTCTTATTTCAAATTCCATTTGTTCATTGCTGCTATATAGGAAAGTGATTGACTTTTGTATATTAATCTTGTATCCTGCAACGTTGCTATATCTTCTTTGAGTTCTAGGAGTATCTTGGTTGTCTTTTGGATTTTCTATATAGACGATCGTGTCATCTGTGAACAAAGACAGTTTTACATCTCCCTTCTCAAACTGTATACCTTTTATTTCCTTTTCTTGTCTATTGAATTAACTAGAATTTCCAGTACAACATTGAAAAGTAGTGATAGAGGTCACGTCCTTGCCTTATTCTTGATCTTAGTGGGAAAACTTCTAATTTCTCTTTTTTTTTTTCTTTTTTTGAGGAAGATTAGCCCTGAGGTAACATCTGCTGCCAATCCTCCTCTTTTTGCTGAGGAAGACTGGCCCTGAGCTAACATCTGTGCCCATCTTCTTCTACTTTATACATGGGACGCCTACCACAACATGGCTTGCCAAGCGGTGCCATGTCCGCAACCAGGATCCCAACCAGTGAACCTGGGCCACTGAAGCAGAACATGTGCGCTTAACCACTGTGCCACTGGGCCAGCCCCTAAAGAACATCTTTTAATATTTCTTCTAAGGCAGGTCTACAGGCAATAAATTCCCTCAATTTTTGTTTGTATGAGAAAGTCTTTATTTCTCCTTCACTTTTGAAGGATAATATCACAGGATATAGAATTCTAGGTTGGGTTTTTTTCTCTCAGTGCTTTAAATATTTCACATCACTCACTTCTTGCTTGCCGGGTGTCAGAGAAGTCAGATGTAACTGTTATATTTGCTCCTCTAGGTAACGAGTTTTTTTCTTCTGACTTGCTTTTTCTTTTTATCTTTAATTTTCTGCACTTTGAATGTAGTATGGCTAGGTGTTGTGTTGTTGTTGTTGTTGTGGGCTTTTTGGCATTTATCCTGCTTGATATTCTCTGAGGTTCCTGGATCTGTGGTTTGGTGTCTGACATTAATTTGGGGAAATTCTTAGGCATTATTTCTTCAAGTATCACTTCTATTTCTTTCTGTCTCTCTTCTCCATTTCATGCATGTTACACTTTGCAGAGTTGTCCTTCAATTCTTGGACATCCTGTTCTGTTTTTTTCAGGCTTTTATTCTCTTTGCTTTTCAATTTTAGAAGTTTCTGTTGTCATATCCTCAAGCTCAGAGATTCTTTACTCAGCCATGTCCACTCTACAAATGAGCCCATCAAAGACAGTCTTCATTTCTATTTCAGTGTTTTGATCTCTAGCATTCCTTTTCCAGTCTTTCTTAGAATTTCCATCTCTCAGCTTATATTGTCTGTCCGTTCTTGCATGTTTCCTACTTTTTCCATTAAAGCCCTTAGCATATTCATCATAGTTTTTAAAAATTCCTGGTCAGATAATTCCCACATTCCTGCTATATCTGACTGTTTCTGACACTTGTTCTCTTCAAATTGTGTTTTTGTCTTTTAGTATGCCTTGTTATTTTTTGTTCAAAGGGAGACATGATGTATTGGATAAAAGCGACTGTTGTAAATAGGCCTTTAATAATGTCGTTGTAAGGTGTAGGAGGAGGGGAAGCGTTCTATAGTCCTATGATTGGGTCTCGGTCTTTTAGTGAGCCTGTGCCCCTGGACTGTGAACTTCATGAGTGTTTCTGAGTTCCCCCCCATCTTTGGTGGGACAAGAGGGCTGGAGAAGACTGAGGTTGTATATTTCCTTTCTCCCCACTGGAAGTCTAGAGCCTGCTGGAGCTGGGTATTTCTCTTTCTCCAAGTAGGTTAGGCTTTGATAAAACTCCAGCAGGTTAGGCTCTGGTTAAGTAGTTTCTCCTGAGGCCAGACCTTGTTAAGAAGAACAGATTGCTCTGGTGTATTTCAAAATGGTTCCCTTTCCCCTCACCCTGCTGGAAGAAGGAGGGGATTTTTCTGAGATATTCATTGTGAAGCCTGGTAGAACTCCTAGAGATGAACTCACAAAAATGTGGGAGGCCCCCTATGCCTGGGCCCTCTTGGAGCGTTTAACTCTCAGACTTGTCCACACTGAGCCTCTAGTAATTTGCCAATTACAGTTCAAATTTTCCTAGCCCAGCTTGGGGGTTTCTGCTCCACTACGTTGTGATTCTCTGTATCCACTTGTCTGTCTCTCCAATTTGGGGGGCAGTGGTTTGCCCTGTGACTTCACTTCTCTTAAGGATCTGGGAAGAATTGCTGATTTTTTCAGTTTGTTCACTTTGTTCGTTAAGATGGAGTGGTGACGTCTAAGCTACTTATGTGCCAGGAATAAATAGGTATCTTAAAAGAATAATTCTTCATGACCAAATGGAGTTCATTCCAAGAAGTCAAGGTTTGTAGAGTACTAAAATATATTAATATAAGTTATCATAGCTGTAGATCAAAGGAGATAAACTACATGATTATCTTAATACATGCTGAAATAGTATTTTAAAAAAATTCCCTATCCATCCCCAATTTTTTTGAGTTTCTATAAACTTTAAGAAGAAAAGAATTGACACTACAAAGAATATTTCAAAATAATGTCTATCTTAGACTTGAAAGAGAAATGCTAGGGTTATTCTCCTTTAAGTCAGGAAGAAGAGAGAATGCTTGCTAATTTCATGCCTATTTAACACTGTGCTGGCTGTTTCCAATAATGAAATGAGATTAAAAAAGAAAAATGTAAAAATCAATATTTGCAGATGATAGGAGCGTATTAGTTTCTTAAATTCCAGTAAAAATGAGATGGAATACATAATTAGATATAAGATCTGATACATAACAGCAATCAGTGTAAAATTGCTAGGAACTGGCTTACCCAGCAGTGTGCAGGGCAATGTGGAAAAAAATAGCTCAAAACTTTGCTGAGAAGCATGAAAAAAAACCATAAATAAAGAGAGAGATGTCCCATGTTTCTGAGCTGAAAGCTTGAAACTTAATTTCCCATACACTTTTTGCCAGCCCATCAAAAATGCCAATAGAGATAAAAATGACCTTAAATTTCCTTTGAAAGAGGAAAAAGAAAGTGCAGCAAAAAGGATTTAAATAAGATGAAGGGAAGGGGTTTGACCTACCAATATTAAAAAGTACATTAAAAACTACAGTAACTGGGGCTGGCCTAGTGGCACCTTCCACTTGGGAAACCTGGGGCTCACTGGATCAGATCCCGGGCACAGACCTATGCACTGTTTATCAACTCATGCTATGACAGGCATCCCACATATAAAATAGAGGAAGATGGGCACAGATGTTATCCCAGGGCCAATCTTCCTCAGCATAACAAAAAGGAGGATTGGCGGCAGGTGTTGACTCAGGGCCAATCGTACTCAAAAAAAAAAAAAGAAAAAGATTTTAAAAATGTTTTTAAAATCTACAATAACTAAAAGAGTGTTAATTCAAGAACATATAAGATACAGCTTTGATAAAGTTAACGTTTCAAATCAGTGGGGGAGAGTTGGATTATGAAAACAAAGATTCATTTAAAGAAAATGTAGGTAACTCTTTTTATAACTTTGGTGTAAAGAAGAACTCTCTAAGCATGGAAAAGAGAAGGCAGAAAATCATCAAAAGTGTAGAAAGAACAGCAGCAGCTACCATTCACTGAGCGCTTAGCATGCACCGGCTCTGGGATACGTACTCTGCATGCATCATCTTACACAGTCTGTGAATAGTCCTAAAGGTCTGGCATTGCTAGGACTGTTTTATGGATGAGAACCCTGTGGCTCTCAGAGGTCGTTTGACGCACCAAAGTCACACAGCTAATAAGGGATGGAGGCAGGATCTGAACTTTGGTCTCTCTGAGTCCAAAGCAACGACTCTCATTACTGAGCAATCAAGTTTCTCAGTGGTGATAGATTTGACTACATAAAAGTTCTTATATTCAAAACAATACCATAAGTAAATAAAAGCCAAATAGACTAGGGAAATAATTTGTGACATATCAAACAAAGTATTAATGCCCTTAACTATATATAGAACTTTTTCAAGTAAGAAAGAAACATGATAGAAATATGTTTAAACGTCATGATTAGAGAACTCAAAACTAAAAATGCATATGTAACCCTTCTTTTAGGAAAAAAAATCAAAAGTAACAGTAAGTTACTATTCTAGCTATCACTTTTGGAAACATTAAGAGGAATGGTAATACCAAGTGTGGTTAAAAAAAAAATATGGGGAAAGGGCATTCATTTGCGCTACATATAAAAGTCTTAAAACTATGCATACACTTTGACCCAGTAATTCCACCAATAGAAAATGATTGGACAAGTGTGCACGTGTGGAGACACATGGTTTTCCTCACAGCATTGTTTGTAATACTTAAAACCTAAACCTCCTATAATTGGGAATTTGATAAGCAAATTAATGAATCAATAGATGAAACACAATGGCACAGATGGCTAACTCTCTCCCAAAAGGTGTGGCATACACAGTGCTGGGCGTGTACCTGGAAAATGCCATGATCTTTCTGGCCTGAGCAATGAGAAAAGTGAAGCTGGGAACCCATGAACACTGAAAAGAATGGGAAATTCCAGAAAGGGAAGAGCCAGAGAGGGGATCCCCACGTGCTGAGTGCTCACCTCAGAAACGTGAGTGATCTCTGAACCATGCGTGTGAGGAATAGACGCAAAGTAGCCCATCTAAGGACAAAGGTCGGAATTGAGACTGGAGCTGCCGCCCAAGAACCAGAGTTGCAGTTCAAGCCTAGCCAAGAACACAATCTACTAAGGCAAAGAAAATAATGCTCTATAGAGAAAAACAATAGAATTTAGAACACCCACAGCTTAATATTCATAAAGCCCATGGTACAACTCAAAACTACTCAACAAACAAAGAAACTATGTCTATCTATCTATCTATCCATCCATCCACGGAACACATTCTCAAGATATAATAAAATCAGTCAAATGCAATCCTCAAATGAACCAGATGTTGGAACAAACACACAATCTCAGCCGAGACATGAGAAGTCTCAGGAAAGAAATTAAAACACTGAACAAGAACCAAATGGAGATTCTGGAACTAAAAAAATATAACTTCTGAAATTAATATTCACTGGATGGACTTAATAGTCAAATGGATACAACGGAGGAAAGAGTAAGCATACTTAAAGACAAATCCATAGAAGTTATCCAACATGAAAAACACAGAGAAAAGACATTTTTAAATATGAGCAAAGCCTCCAATATCTGTTAGATTATATTAATTGGAATACCATCTGTAGAAGGCAGATAGAATGTTGGAGAAAAAATTTGAGAAAATCATGACTGAAATTTTCCCAAATTTTAGGAAAGACAAAAATTTACACTAAATGAACACCAAGCAGAATTAACAAAAACGACCACACTAAGGCAGAAACTAACTGCAGAAAGCCAAAGATAAGAAGTGGTAAAAGAGAAAAGCAGCATATTACATACTGGGGAACAATTAATCCAACTAACAGCTGACTTCTCATCAGAAGCTATATTAACTTTCTATTGCTAATGAATTATAACATATAATTTGTTTTATGTTATGTGACCTCATATAATGAGGTCATAACAAGTTACCTCAATTAAATTAACTTAGAGGCTTAAAACAACCCTCATGTATTATCTCACAGTTATATAGGCCAGAAGTCCAGGTGGAGAGGGGCTCAGCTGGGCCCTCTGCTTACAGCTTTAAAAGGACGAAATCAAGTGATCAGAAAGGCTGTGTCCCTTTCTGGAGAGTCTAAGGATGAATCTGCTACCAAGCTTATTCAAGCGGTTAGCACGATCCAGTTCCATAAGGTTGTAGGGCTAAGGTCATCCTCAGTTTCTAGAGGTCGGCTGCACTCCTTGACTCATGGCCTCTTTCCTCCATCTCCAAAGCCAGAGATGGTGGGTTACGCCCCACTCACGCACCAAGTCTCTTCTGCCTCCGGCCTGAAAAGCCCCTTTTTGTCCTATAATGTACCATTTTCCTAGGGTTGAGGG
Source organism: Equus przewalskii (assembly GCF_037783145.1). Taxonomy (NCBI): domain Eukaryota; kingdom Metazoa; phylum Chordata; class Mammalia; order Perissodactyla; family Equidae; genus Equus; species Equus przewalskii. Next base: position 22,702,374 of record NC_091858.1, on the reverse strand, counting down.
ATTAGGGCATGGGCATATTTGGGGCAATCATTATTCTAAATAACGCAGAAACAATGAAGAAAAAAAGGAAGCTGGAACACTATCTTTAAAGTGCCGAACGAACCAACCTGTCAAACCATAATTCTATACTCAGTGGAAATATCACTCAAGATTGAAAGCAAAATAAAGATATTCTCCGATAAAAGGAAAGTAAAAGAATTCGTCGCGATCAGACCTGCTGTATAAGAAATGCTGAAGACATTCTTTAGGTTAAAAGGAAATGGCACCAGTTGGAACTCAGACTCTCGGAAAATAATGAGCTTCAGAAATGGTAAATATCTGGGTAAATGCAAAAGAATGTTTTTCTCCTTTTTTCCTCTTAATTTGTTTGTAAACCATACAATGTTTAAAAACTAAAATTATAACATTGTCTTGTGGGCTTCATAATTAATGTAGATATAATAAATATAACAACTATCTATAAAGAATAGGGTATGGGTAAATAGGGTTGCATAATTTCTATATTTTATATAAAGTCGTATGTTAATAACCACAAATGGAATGTAAAAAGATAAGGATGTATTGGGGGCCGGCCCCGTGGCCAAGTGGTTAAGTTCACAAGTTCCGCTTCGGTGGCCCAGGGTTTCGCCAGTTCCCATCCTGGGCACAGACATGGCACCACTCATCAAGCCATGCTGAGGTGGTGTCCCACATGCCACAACTAGAAGGACCCACTACTAAAAGTATACAACTAGGTACCATGGAGCTTTGGGGAGAAAAAGGAAAAATAAAATCTTAAAAAAAAAGATAAGGAAGTATTTTGTGGCCCTTAGGGCAACCAGTATAAATACAATATATATTTTAAAAAAAAGTAGCTAAAAAGTCAACAAGAAAATTGAAATCAAATTCTAAAATATATTCAAGTAATCCAATTAAAAAGTCAAGAAAAGATAAGGAACAAAGGAACAAAATAAAATGATAAAATGACAGACTTAAACCCAACCATATCAATAATTACTTTTATATATATGTGTATATATATAATTTTTTTAATTAGTCTGTCAGGCTTCATAAAAACTCTTTTGGAATTTTAATTAAAATTGCTTAACACATAAATTAATTTGGGGAGAACTGACATGTTCAAAAGATTGTCTTCTCTTCCATGAAAATGGTGTATCTCTTCACTTATTTAGGTCCTCTTTTGTGTCATTCTAAAAAGTTTTATAATATTCTCCACAAACGTCTTGAATATTCTCTGTTAGATTTTCCTTGCAGATACTTTATAGTTTTTGTGGGTATTGTAAATAGAGTCTTTCTTATTATATATTCTAATGGTTGTTCCTGGTCTCTAGGAAATCAACTTATTTTTGTATATTGATTGTATCATTATCTAGCAATGCTGATAAACTCTCATTAGTTTTAATAACTTGTATAATTCCTCCTAGATTATATATATAAATTATCTTACCATATGTGAAATGATTTTTTTTCCCTCCAATTCTTATACTTTTTATTTCTTTTTGTTATTTTACTGCCTAAGACCTCAGGAAAATATTGAATAGATGGACTAGTGATTACTTTAAATGGAATGCATCTATTGTTTCACCTATCAGTATAATAGCTTCTATGAGGTTTTGCTAGATTCTTTCTGTTGAATAATAAATATCAAATGCTTTTACTACATTTGATGATGATCTTGAAATTAATTTTCTTTAATTTCTCATGTGGTGAATTACCTTATAAGAGTTCATAATGTTAAACAATCTTTACATTCCTGGAATAAAATCCAAATTTGGTCAAGATAGATTTTTTTAACACATTACTGGAACTGGCCTAGCAATATTAGATTAAGCCATATAAAACTGCCATTTTTATAGATCCAAAATGGTCAAATATTGACAATTTTATATTATGCTTCAACTTACATATTATTTAATTTAGTTTAGTTTGGGTCTGGTTTGGTTTGGTTTTTGCATCTCTGCTCATAAGATTAGCTCCCATGTTTCCTGTCTTATACTATCCTTATCCTTTCTTAGTGTAAATGTTTACAAGACTCATAAAGTGAGTCAGGGAGCATTCCTATATTTTTTATTCTCTGGAAGCGTTATATAAGATTGAGATCATCTATTTTTTTATTGTTTAGTAGAGCCCAACTTCAAAATCATTTTTTGGATTTAATTGAATTAATTAGTTAACTTTATTCATTATAAGCACAGAGTGTTAAAAAAATATTTAGCAATCCACACACAACAGTCATTGACCAATCAAAATGCATGGCAATTGAATATAAGCTCTAGTTACAGTATATCCATAGTTATTTCTTCTTCACTCAATAAGAATTTTCAATCAATTATGTTGTATTTTTCTTAAGAATTTTCTATTTTGTTACATTTTCCAATTTACTGGCAGAAAGTTGCTCAAGGTATTCTCTTATATTTTTAATCTTCGCTTTATCTTTCAAGTTTGGTATTAATTATTTATGCCTTCCCTCCCTTTCTTGATCCATATTAACAGAAGTTTTTATATTTTCTTAATCTTTTTCTTTTTTTTGTTTTTAAAGATTTTATTTTTTCCATTTTCTCCCCAAAGCCCCCCGGTACATAGTTGTGTATTCTTCGTTGTGGGTCCTTCTAGTTGTGGCAGGTGAGACGCCACCTCAGCATGGTTTGATGAGCAGTTCCATGTCCGCGCCCGGGATTCGAACCAACAAAACACTGGGCCGCCTGCAGCGGAGCGCGCGAACTTAACCGCTCGGCCACGGGGCCAGCCCCTTAATCTTTTAAAGAACAAGTTGAAGCTTTATGGATCATCTCTAATATATTCTGTCAATATTTCATTAATCTTCACTCTTTATTAGTTTCAGTTTTCTACTTTCTTTAGGTTTATTATACTGCCCTTTCTCTAGTTCTTAACTTGGACATTTAATATTAATTTTGTCCTTCTTATTTCTAATACAAGCAATGATGCTATACATTTCCCTAGCAAAATTATATAAAACTTTATATGGTTTTAATAAGCATTATTTTCACTATCATTCGGTTCTCATGTTTCCTATTTCCATATAACCCCTTGTGCAACTCATCAGTTCTTCGGAAATTTCTGAGTGGCGATTTTAAAGTCTTCTTTTCAAAACTAATTTCAAACATAATTTTGCATTATAGTCAAAGAAAATGGTGTATACAATTTGATCGGTGCCTTGTTTGATAGACTAGTACATGGCTAATTTTTGTAAATGCTTCCTCTAGGCTAAAAAAAGATTGTTTATGATCTAGTGGTTGAATGAAAGGTTTTATAGGCATCTATTAAATGAAGCCCATTAGTTATATGTTTAAATATCTTATAATCTTACTAATTTATTATCTACCTGATTTTTTAATAATTTAGAGAGATGCACTAAAATTGCCAATTTTGATTACAGATTGTTAATTTCCTTGTAATTCTTTCAGTGTTTGTTTTACGTAACCTAAGACCATGTTATGGGTAAAAGTCTTCTGCTGATTTTACACTTATCTCATTTTATGTCATCCTTCTCTATTCCTGATAAGACTTTTTGCCTTGAAGTCTTAGTTTGTTCAGGCTGCTATAACAAAAATACCATAGACTGGGTGGCTTATAAACAACAGAAATGTATTTCTCACAGTTCTGGAGGCTGGGAAGTCCAGATCGAATCACTGGCAGGTTTGGTGTCTGGTGAGGACCCACTTTCTCGTTCACACATGGCCGTCTACTCACTGTGCCCTCACCTAGTGGAAGAGTACAAGAAAACTACATGGGCCTCTTTTATAAAGGCATTAACCCCATTCATGAGAGCTCCACCCTCATGACCTCATTACCTCCCAAAGGCTCCACCTCTGAATACCATCACAATGGGGATTAGGTTTCAACACATGAATTTTGGGGGGACACAAACAATCCATCTATAATAAAGTCTACTTTGTCAGATATCAATATAGGCTGCATCAATCTAGTCTTCCCTTTGCTTTATATTTTCCTGAAATATCTCTTTTCATCTGTTTTATTCTCAACTGTTCTGTCTCTCATGCTCTAGGTGAGTCTCATGTAAACAGCATAAAACTGCTTTATTTTTATTTAATCTGAATATCTTTTAACTAGAAAGTTTAAATCATTTACATTTACTGTGCATACTAATGTATTTAAAATTATTTGTAGCATCTTATTTTGGGCTTTCCATTTATCCCTTTAAGAAGGTTCTAGACACAAGTTCCAATATGTGTGTGTATGGAGGGGGGTTTCCCCGCACCTCCAAGGAATTTTTCATGACGCCAGCTGGGTGTCCTACGATTTAACTTAATCATGAACCTATCCACCTGGAGATAGTCCCACAAGACTCCTCCCACCCTACTTTAGATGCCAGTCATAAGTACTGTAGTAGGTCTCTAGGTTACCTACAACTTCTGCTCAATTTAGCTACAGATTAGGGGTTCTCATGACCCCATCCTTGGGTTTGCTTAATTTGCTAGAACAGCTCACAGAACTCAATGAAACACTTGCTTAAGTTTACCAGTTTATTAAAGGATATGATAAAGGACAGGGATGAACACTCAGATGAAGAGATACATAAGGATAGGGCTGGGAGGGTCCTCGGTGCAGGAGCTTCTGTCCCCGTGGAGTTGGGGTGTGTCACCCTTCCAGCATGTGGATGTGTTCACCAGCATGGAAGTTTTCCAAACCCCATACTATTGAGATTTATAGGAGGCTACATCGCGAAGGCATTGACTCCATTTTCAGCCCTTCTCCATTCTCAAGAAAATGCGGGGTGTGGGAAAGCAGAGCTGAAAATTCCAAGCTTCTAATCATGGCTTGGTCTGTTCCATGACCAGCCCTCATCCAGGATCCCATCCAGAGTCATCTCATTAGAACAAAAGACACTCCTATCACCCTATTAAGGTTTCAGGAGCTCTGAGTCAGAGATGGGGTCAAAGACCAAATATGAGAACAAAAGATGCTCCTAGTGCTCTTATCACTGAGGAAATTACAAGGATTTCAGGAGCTCTGTGCCAGACACTGGGGGCAGAGACCAATATATATATTTTCTATTATCTCATGCCCTTTATTGTGCTTCCCCTGCCTCTCCTCCTTTCCTGTTTTTCTTATTTTTTTTCCCTTCCTAGTTTTAGAAGCTGTTTCCATTGGTTTACAGTTTACGCTTCAAGTTTTTAAGAAGCATTCTTGAAATAATAACTCTTCCTCCTTCCAACTATATAAAGACCTTAGAATGTTTTGACAATGACCATCCTTCTCTCATCTTACGTGCTATTCTTATTCACAACATTCTCATTCCCTCAATTAGTCATTACTATTTTTCGTGTTTTATATATTAGTGCTTGCTTATTAATATCTTGATTCACTATTTCTCTGTGCATTTCACTTTTTCCCTGAGAGATTGTCTATTTGTAGTAAAATTCTTTTAGTTTCTGTTTGAATGAATATATTTTTATTTCATCTTCACTTTTTTTTTGATAAGGAAGATTATCCCTAACATCTGTTGCCAAGATTCCTCTTTGTGCTTGAGGAAGATTGTCACTGAGATAACATCTGTGCCCATCTTCTTCTGTCTTGTATGTGGGACGCCACCACAGCATGGCTTGAGGAGTGGTGCGTAGATCCGCACCCAGGACGTGAACCCTCGAACCCTGGGCCTCTGAAGTGGAGCATGTGAACTCAACCACTACGTCACCAGGCCAGCCCGCATCCTCACTTTTGAATGACAGTTTAGCTGATTATAGAATTTTAAATGACAGTGATTATTTTCTCAGCATTTAGAATATATTATTGTATTTCCTGCATTCTGGCTTCTACTGTTGTACAGAAAGCCAGCTATCCATCTAATTGCCGTGCCTTCAAAGGCAATTTGGTTTTCTCTCTACTTGTAAGACAGTTTTTTTCTTAATCTTTCGTGGTGTGTTGTTTCATGAGCCTATAGGTATAGATTTTGTATTTTATTTATGTGCTTTTTGAATCTGCTTCCACCAAACATCCCCTGGTATCATCTGATAGGGACCATTTTTATGTAAATTTATTGACTTGGAGGTTCCCCACCATGCAAATAATGGAAATGTGAAACTCAGACCACGGAGAAAGCCAGAGAAGACATTTCTGAGTTTTTGTCTTGCCTCCATTCAAGACTGACACAAGTTTCCTTGTAGACTCTTTCTGCTTGTAGGCAGATTTTTTCCCCCAAGTCCATTTTTTCACTGTGTGTGGGGCTATTTGAGAGTGCTGGCTTTATGACTGTGGCAGAGGGAGAGGACTCAGTTCAAAATGTCTGCTTCACTGTGGACTAATATTTCATCTCCTGGTCCCACATGGGCGCTAAAACTCAAGTCCCTTGGTTTCTTTGAGTGACAAAGCTCCTCAGGTCTATCACAGGTTCTGCATATGAATTTCAATTTATTCTTTATTTTAGCCTCCTGGAAAATGGTCTCACTTTCTTGTGTGCTCAGCTGTGCATTCCTTATATTCTACTCAGTATTTCTAACTACGTTGTAGGCGGAGGACTTCCAATCTATATAAACCTAAGATTTGCTAGAAACAGAACTGAAATGACTTTGAAACTGGTTTGTTTTGACCATTTCTGGGAAGACTATAAAATCTAACCTTCACTTCCAAGGCTGTATCATCATAAATCTTTCTCAACTTACTAAAAACTCAGTGCTGTTTAAGTACCTATTTTTACATATAAATTTTGAGAGTTTGAAGGTCATACTGTCTAATGAACAATGGCCTAAAAGGTGTAAATTTTTATTCAATAATGCAATACTATTTTTTCCAAATCCTGTTGCTATCATTACATAGATTCCTTAATTCTAAATTTTGATAGTAAATCTATAAATTTTTAAATGTATAACTGATGTTCATTTAGAGAATGCATGCACCAAAGTGTAAAATTAGCAATATACTAAGCTGTTACATTAGCCTCTGGCATTCTTCTAAAATATTTTATTTTTTTATTTATGATTTGGGGTGAAAGTTTCCACGTGAAATGACACAAGCGTCATTCCTACTGTGGCTCTTCAATTATAGTGTCACACGAATCAGCAGTTGCTAAAACTCTGTTTGAATTATGTGACTTGGGTCTCCAAGCACAGTTTTTTTTTTTCAACTCAAATCAAGTATTTATCCATTGTTTAAGCTGTAGAATGCTAATTAATGTAGGCATTTATTGGAAGATAAAAGTTGCCTTTAGCAAATGCCTTGATATCTCTTTCCTGGACTATGAGCAATTACTAGGGAATGTAAGCAGGGAGGTGAGTGGAGGTTGAGGAGGTTTGGGTTCAAGATTATACAAGGAGCCCCTTCAATGTATGCATGTGTGTGTGTGTGTGTGCTTGTAGGTGTGTGCCAAATGTGCAAGGTAAGTCTGGAAACTTTCTCTCCCTCTTGTACCAAATAGACCGAATCCTGTTTATTCGAATCCACTACTTTACCTCCATCCCCGTGGCTCCTAACCACATTGAGTCCATCCTTATCTTTTACAGCAACTACTGCCGCAGCCTCTTAATTAATCCCTCTGGCTCCCATCTTACACCCTTTCAATACATTCAAAAGCCAAGGACTTGCTCCTCAATTATAAATTTAACTACCATACCCTCTTGTATTAAAAGTGAATAAACAAATATATACATAGAAACATACATACAACTGTTCAATGGTTTCCCATTGCTCCTTGGAATCAAGCCAATTCCACAGCTTTTCCAAGGCCTTCCATGACTTTGCCTTTCCAGCTTTGTCCCTCCTCAGCACCCTTTTCCCTACCCAGGGCATCTGCTCCATTCTCCAGCCCCATGAGCTTTCTCTAGTTCTACAAACATCGTATTACCATTTTCCTTCCTTCCCATTTTCCCACATGTTCCTCTGCAGGAAACATTCCTCCCCACCCCTTCTCTGGAATCACTCTGATCTCGCCGTGAGGTCATTCCCAAGTCTTGGTTCCCCTCCTTCATCCTTTTACAGCCACTGGATGTCCTTGAACCCAGCAGTTCCACATGCCATACTGTCCTTCTCTGTTTTCTTGTTGGAATCCACTGCAGGACTGTGAAGCTGGGGTTGTGGTTCTTGTACCCCCAGGACTGAACATAGTGTCTGGCAGACAGCAAACACCAACAATTATTTGTTGAATAAAATGAGAGAAATAAGTGAATCCATTATTGTCTAGGGGCTTTAAGATAACATAATTTCTATGAAATTATGTCTTCCATCATGGAAACTTCTAATTTGTCAAACTAATGGATTTTTAATGCATTTGTCACCCTCAAGTCATGAGACGTTTTCTCTATATTTATTTCTCCAGTCAATAGGAAAAAGGAGAAAATATAGTTTTCACTCAAAGAATTTTTATGTTGCATTATTAGGTTAGTGAATATGGATTTTATTTGTTTGCCTGTTTTAAGAAGAACATTACATTAGGTACACTGTAAGATGTAAACAACAGAGTTCAAGAATTTAAATGTTATTTAGCATAGATGTATTTTCACTAAATGTATATGTATCCTAATTTCAAGAGTTAAATATACCATAAAACAGTTAATCTTTTACTATTAATATTATTCGCAAGGTTTCATTTCATACTATTCCAAGTAAAATATAGCTCATAGGATAAAATGAATAGTTGAAGGAATATTAGGCATGGTTCCAGTTTTCTTGTTGATGTGTGTAAAAATACATGACAAGAGCAGTTTAGTGATGTACCTACCATATGCACTGTGGTGGTAGTTATTAAATAAATGCACCCCAGCTTACGCCACGAGAGCAGCTGCAGTTGAGAGGCACACCGTTTTTCTTCATCTCTTGGGCGTCTTTGGGAGGCAAGTTGAGAACATAGAAAAAAAATGCCAGTGAATTCACGATCAAGTTCTGAAGTATGTCTTATAACAGTATTTCTAGTGAAAGATGAAGTGAAAAGCCGCCTAACACTGAAAAAAATTGAGGAAACTTCCCTCCAAATTGTAGGAATCTATAAGGTTTTGGAAAATGAGAAAAGATGGACGTGGTGACATTTCAAAGAGAGGGAGAATGTCACTAACAAATGTGCAGGGAAAGGAGTAAGGTTGACGGAAAAGGACAGGGAGCTTCGTGTGTCGCTCAGTGTAGAGGGTACAAAGGGATCTGTTTTGCAAGTAAACGTGAGAAATTACTTCATTAATATCTTTATAAAGGTACTCACTGCCCCTCCAAAAAATTACCAAATGTAAATAAATATATTGTTAAAACATCTCTCACTTTTTTTCTGTCATCTAGGGAGAAGGTGCTTCAATCAAAGATGCAAATTTGAATATTGTCAGCTGTACTCAAATAAAATGATGATAAAGTTGAGTGCAAAGATCCCCACAGCCCATAGTCACCACAAATTTTCCTGAAGCTTAAAGCCGCAGAGACTTGCCAAGGAGTTGATCTGCTTGGCCGTTCCTCAGTATAACTCTGAGTGTGAGCCATGAGTTCCTCTCTGGCGGGGCTGAGACCTCACCTTAAACCCTAGTTAGGGCTTCAGTCCATTTGGTCTAAATAGGAATCAGATTTCTCCAGGGGAGTCTCCACCAGCTTGTATCAGGACCGCGGCCTACCTTCCATGAGCGATTTCATAGCAAATATTTACTGAGCGCCTCTGAGAAATTTCAGGAGGTCAGAACATTAGTAACTGAGGAAGTACGAGTGTGTAAATAAGAGGTTTTACCACACACACACAAAGCATCTGCAATGACAGCGTGTGTGTATGTGCATACTGGGGAAGGACACTCATAAACAGAGCCCGCCACATGAAATGCTTTCACAGGTTCCCAATGATTTAGTGACACAGGCAGAGTTCCTGAGCTTAGTCATTTCCCTCCCCACCCCTCCGACAGTATTAACATTCCCAGCTGGAGGGTGCATGAACCTTGCCTCCATTCCACGGGTTGACTGAAGGCTAAGAGGTTTCACTCTACGCTCATGTTTCCTTTGTGAAGAAGTGTGAGTATCAGCCATCCACGAGGGGAGAACTTGTGTTTGTTATTACCTCGTTAACTGCAAATTACTTACAAATTTATCCCCTTGGCCCCCAATTACTGTCACTGTCAAGGTCCTACAGATAAGCAGGACCCAATCAGAATCACACTGCTTTAGTCTCGCGTTCACATGTAGAAAACTCTTAAGTAATTAGGAAAACTTTTGGATTTTGATTTACTCTGATACTCCAAACCTGTAACTGCTATTTCAGCATTAACATATGCTAGAGCTTTTCAGAAGTTGGAATAAAAGAGCGCTAAACATCATGGTTCAGTTTTTACTAAACGTATTACTTCATAGCACACAATCATTGACCACACTGAAAAATTTTTTCTCCATCAAAGGCCATGACTGCTCTTAAGCAAGATTTGTCCGCTTTTATTTGTCAGGGTGTAGCAAAGGGTAGAGGTCAAACAAATATTTGTTAATGCAACCCACAAAATAAATTGAACTGAGTGTTTAAAAGAATGAATGGATGGGGGCTGGCCCTGTGGGTTAGTGGGTAAGTTTGCAAGCATTGCTTTGGTGGCCCCAGGTGTGCTGGACCCCACTGTGAACCCACACACTGCTCATCAAGCCATGCTCTGGCACCATCCCACATATAAAAGAGAGGAAGATGGGCACAGATGTTAGCTCAGCGACAATCTTCCTCAAGCAAGAAGAGGAAGACTGGCAACAGGTATTAGCTCAAGGCCAATCTTCCAAAAGAATGAAATAATGAATGAATGAATGAAGGAGATGAGATGAGATGAGAAGCAGAGTGAGGAGGAGCAGCTGAGCCTCAGGAGCACCGGTACGTGGAGCCAAGATGAAATGGAGAGTATTATTTTTATATTGTTAAATGAAGCAGGGTGGGAGAATGAGAGGTAGTGGAGTAGGAAGCTGTGAACTTGACCCTGAATACTCTCCTCTTATTCCTCTAACGAACAGAGACTTGATCTTGTTCATCCTTCACCTAATGGCAAACAGGATGCTTCCGGCATTCACTGACTACAGTAGACACTCAGAACTGATGTTTGGATAAATGAACAGCAATAGTAGCACCTTGAGACTTCACTGCACCCACATCATATAAAGTCCCCAGCATTGAATGCACTAAATTAGGAGAAAACAACATGGCTTCAATGACCAAATCTCTTCTGGATTAGAGTCAATTACTCAAATGATCTAAACTAGTCGTTTAGGAAACTTCTTTGATTGTAACATGTTCTGTAAGGGCATCTAGGAAACTAAATCTTCTTATAATACATTTTAAAAATAATAAACTATGACAATGCATATTTGAGGATTAGGATGGGAATGAGGGAGAAAACAGTAAGAACAAGAGAGCATTTATTGACCATCTACTTTTTGCCCATACTGCTGGTGCAAGGGGCTGTGCCCTTTTGCTGTTTGGTTCACTTCGGACACAGTTCAAAAAGGAGGCCTATGGGAAGAAGCTTTGAGGCCACAGTCAGGGCTTGGAATTTGAGAATTTCAGTCTCAACACTGATTTGTGGTGTGACCTGAAATCGCCTCTGTACCCATTGGTCCACCTTCCTTTCTAAAATGTTTTGTAAGCTCTTTTCTTCAGAGAAGGCTGCAGGAGCATGGCAGGGCAGCATGACGCTCCTGGAGGGGCCATCGAGTTGCCGCTCATTGACCCTCTTGGAGCCGCTTGTGTTCCTGCCGAATCCCAGCGCAGAGAGCATGTGCAAATGGCATTGCAATGCATGCCCAGAAGACTGGAAACTGGTCCTCAGATGAACTTGAGCAGCACTGGAACCAAAAGTTCCCTAGCTATGGAACTCAACATGATGTGAAAGTGGTACAGGGAACCTAACAAGAAGTGGAAGGTGCCCTTGATTTGCAGCACACCAGACTTATAAGACCCTTCCACTCCCACCATCCAATCAGATTCCACCAACCCAGCATTTTGCATAACCACCCCCACTCCCAACTCCTTAAAAGTCTGTCCCCACTTCACCTCGGGGAGACAGATTTGAGCCCTGCCTCCTGTCTCCTTGCTGGCCAACCTTGCAATAAAGCTCTTTCTTCTCTCAAAAGCCAGTGCTATGGTATTGGCTTCTACGTGCATTGGTCAGCGAGCCCTTGCTCAGTAACACCTTGGAACGTTCTTACCCTTTGTGTGCCTTGGTTTCCTGATCTGAAAAATGGGGATAATAAGGAGGGTCACTGGATGGATTCAGAGTTACTTACTGCAGAATGCTTGAAATGTAATGAGCTCTCAATAAGAACTGCTCTCATTCAGATGGTTAGTATTGATTCCACGCAACTCCTGCAGGGTATTAGTTTACCTCCTTTTCAACTGAGGAAACTAAAGTAGGAGAAGTAGTTGGCTTCACATCATATAACTAAGCGGCAGGGCACAACTTTGAACTCATGTCTGTGGCTCAAAGCCAACAGTCTCTACCTGCCATGGATGCTTGAAGGTGTGGGAGTTTGAGACGGTCCACGGTTTTAAAAAGCAGCCCTCCTGCCAACAGAGTTAAAATGGACTGAACTTTGATCCAGCAATAAACTGAACCTGGAGGTTGCACAGCTCCCTAAGCATGGCTGAGGACTACCGTCCAATCCAGTCATGGGATGGCCCACCTAGAGAAGCAGGGCTCCTGCCAGGTGCAGCGGAAAGTCCTGGTAAGGAGAGTGGGCTTGGGCATCAGACACCCAAGGTTGAATGGGGCTTTACCACTTGCCAGTTGTGTCACCATGGACAAAGGTCTCAGTTTCTCTTTATAAACTGGGGCTGATGATAATAATAGCTACTCCTCCTCACTGTCATGGTAAGGATTATGCAGCTATGGCTCATGGAATAAACCATGATGTGTAGACTCAACAATGTTTGTTATTGTTGTTGTTATTCCAATCAAGAACAAACCTACACTGTCCGTCAGTGTGAGGATATCTCCAGAAGCATGGCATGACTCAAAATTATGGCCTAGAAATTAAATGCAGGAACCATAGTTTCAGGGACCCACAGCTGTTTTTAAATTTTGTGAAAATCTCCATTAGAAGTAAAAACTCAGCATTTTAGAGGATTTATTATTATTAAAAATACTCTCAATCCAATAAGAGCTTTTAGTTGGAGGAACTTTTTGCATTTTGAATATTGTTTAATTAAAGGAATTGGCATTTTTAATAAGGTTTATAAGTAAGATTTTATTTTGTCCATCCTCATTGAAAACATGTATTTTAAAGTTCGTGGGCTGGCCTGGTGGTGTAGTGGTTAAGTTTGCGCACTCCATTTCAGCAGCCTGGGGTTCACCAGTTCAGATCCTGAGCAAGGACCTACACACAGTTCATCAAGCCATGCTGTGGCGGCATCTCACATAGAAGAACTAGAAGGACTTACAACTAGGATATACAACTATGTACTGGGGTTTTGGGGAGAAAATAAAGGGGGGAATATTGGCAACAGACGTTAGCTCAGGGTCAATCTTCCTCACCAAAAAGCATATGTAAAAATAAATACATAAATAAATAAATAAACCCACATCTGACTCTGCAGCCTGCAATTTAAAAAATAAATAAATAGCGGCAGGCCCAGTGGTGCAGCAGTTAAATTTGCACGTTCCACTTCGGCAGCCCGGGATTCGCTGGTTTGGATCCCGGGTGTGGACATGGCACCCCCTGGCAAGCCATCCCACATATAAAGAAGAGGAAGATGGGCACGGATGTTAGCTTAGGGCTAGTCTTCCTCAAAAAAATAAATAAATAAATAAAATATACCTACCTTTGAAAGAAGAGAAAAATACTCATTTAAGGTAAAAACTTAAAAACACAAATCATAGAAAAAGCATCATTCAAAAATGTCTGTTTGTAACCCTAATTTGCAGGCGGGCTAATGTTTTGAATTTGGCGAAGAAGTGGAATTGTGCTTCTAAGTCTTTGACAGGCACAAGTGGCTGATACACCAACTGGGTAGATTATTTGCTCCTTTTCCTATACCCGCCCCTTATCCCAAAACTGTTAGGTAGAATCCATAAACATTAAAACGAATGGAAGCGATAGTCATCAGACACTCTGAGGACTCCACTTCACCCCTCGAGATAATTGATAATGGCTTTGATTTAGAATCACTGGGTTCATATTGATCATCTCTTCTACGTAGACCCTGCACTATTAGCTCTTTACAAGATTTATTTGGTCCCATGACATTTTCATTCAAATGTTGCAATTTTTCTTTCTCCTCCACGTCTAGCATCGTTTGAAAATGTAGCCTCTTCGATGGCCACACTTCCCAACAGCACAGTCAAAGGGCGCTGATTACCTCAGTGTTCACACAAGCAGAGGTTTTCTTGGGAAAAAATTACTTGCCATTCTTTTCAAGTGGCTCATTCTGTTTGCAGCAGAGGCAGTAAACTGCTGGTGAGGAAATTAAATTCTGACAAACAACTCTTTCCCTCAGCTGGTGCCCTAATTGAAATTGAACCTAATGCCTTTGATGAAGAGCAATCAGAAAGTACACGGAATGGCAGTCTGCAGAACAGAAAGAACAGCCCACACCAACCTTCAAAAAGTTACCGCCCACACTCAGCAGGCTGGGGGAACGCAGAGATCGCAGCTAACGGGGAGCCCATCAGATAATGAAGGATGGGGGGCAGTGGATGGGCGTTGAGATAGTTTTCTAGGTGTGATAGATTGCAAACCTAAACATCACGTTTATTTGAAGATCACTAAAAATTGAATCGAAATTAAAGCTAATTTCACGAAGATGATCCGGGTCTTGTCTAGTCTTTGTTTTTCATGGAAATAAATTCACAGGAAGAGAAAAGAGCAGGATTACCCAGAGTTCTGTCTACCAACAGCTTCCCTGCACAGAGATGTGGACTCTCTGCCCTCTGGGCAGCTGGGAGGAGCCGGGGCGTTACAATACACAGCTGGAATCTCTGGTTTAGAGCAGCCTAGTGTCTTCGTGCCATTGGGCCATAAAAAGATGCTCATCTTCTGCATATGCTGTGACATGGAAAAGGCAGGGGAAAACATGGTGAGAGAAATATCACAGCTGAGGACTGCACCAATGGTGAGGAGATGTTAGCACAACGCCCACAGAAGCTCCACCTTTTCTGTTGTCGTAGTTCTAGAATTTTGTTACATTATACGCGATACTTTGAAAACAAATAATCCACATATATAGATGTCTCTCCTGAGGAGGAGCAAAAATGAATATACAAAGATGTTAATGCTGGGATTCCCGGGAACAATCGAAAATATCTTAGAGGTAGCAAAATAAATAAGTAATAAACTCATACTATGAAATATAATGCAGCTCTTTAAAAAGGCATTTTCTAAGAAGGATCATTTATACTGTAAAGGGAGAAAAGCAGGTGCAAAAGTGGATACAGGACACCAAGTTTGTAAACCAAACTTACGTAGTACCCTTAGAAAATAAAATCAGATTATACACACAAAATGATAATATATTTTTTTCTGGTTGATAGAATTATAATCCTGTACTTTTTCAAAGACTTTTACTTTTTTACACCAAAAACATAAAAATAAAAATGTGATTTATAGAATGGCCATTTTAAAATGTTGGGTTGACTGTATTCCAGGAATCTTAAGAAAATGTGAATGAGATGATCATTTAGTTTCTATTCTATGTGCCTGTAAATTACATGTTTGGGAATACAGTGCAAGTGTCTTTTATGTTTTTTTAAGTTAACATAAATGAAACATTTCAAAAGACTTTCTTCCTATGCAAGTGAATGACCAAATGAAGACACCAACTGCCCTTCCAATGTCGTCTGGCGATGATTTGAGCAGAAATAACCGTGTAGGACTGTGACTGTTGCTACGAAAGATCTGGAAAAGGTGCTGTCTTGAATCCATGTGCTGGTCTGCATGGGCCCCCTGATTGGAGCTGGTTCTGCATCCTCCCCCGGACCCAGAAATGCTAACAGGCGGCTAAGGGAGGGAAGCTGGTGTTTCTCTCTCTCGGAACTTATTAATCATTACGTCCGATCTCTTATAATGCTATGTTTAGATGTCTGAAAACATGAAAAAAATTTGAACCATTCTGCTTTATAAGAGAATGATCCCAGGATTATCAGAGGAAACCAAGAAAAGAGACATCAGTGAGTGTCTCTGGAGCCTGGCAGTGTCTGGCGCGCAGTGGAAGTTCAATGGGTATTTATTAGACTGGCGCTTGAATAAACCTTCTAGCTTGATGCACGCCAATAGGTTATATGAGAGCAGGAGCTCTCTTTCGGCAATGTTCTTGTGGTAATTTGCCACCGATTTTAACAAGCAGCCATGCTTTCTCATGACCATGTTATCACGGTCATCAAGTTACTCACGCGCCACTCATGAAAGCTCCCTTGAAATAGGAGGTTCGCAGTACCGCGCAGAGTGGCCTCTGCCTGGTACAGGTCACACACCCCTGCCCTCCTCCTTCCCGTGGCTGCGTTTCCCTACACTCAGACATCACAAGGAAAAGATCTCAAATAGCCAAAGCTCTCCTAATCTCTGTCGATAACCTGACAATTTGTGTCTTGATTACCAGTAAGTTAACACCAGGCAAAATCCTATGAAGAGTCATTTTGGCAAGTCAAAGTAATGATTGCCTGCAGCTTAATCTAGCATTTTCATTAAAAGGAGCAAAGAAAAGCTTTTGAATTCATATTACTCATATTAATAGTGAGGGTCCCGGGTGCACCCTTCTCCAATCGCCACGTAATTAGAATTACTCCCCCATTTCCTAGACTAATGTTTACTTTCTTTGGGAAGGTCTATGAAAACTTAGGTGCCCAGTTTCCTGTTTTCACAAGTTAAAAGCAACCCCAAAATGCTAATGCAGCTTCTGGAAAGGTCCATGATGTCTTTCGGCACTAAGAAAGCATCTCTCTGACTTTTCAGCAGATTAGAATGACAGCCTCACACGCTCTGGGATAAAAAATGATGTTACAAGTACAATCATCTAAAGTAAATCTACTCTTCCCATCACACATGCACACACACAAATCTAAATTTTAGAGGTAGATTTAAGAAAAAATAAATGAAATCAGAAATCTCAATTTCAAAGTTCCAAATTTTCTTACTAGCATTTTTTTTCCAATGGATATTTAACCTGTCAATCTCTTTCCTTTTAAATTGAACCATAATTTCCAAGGGTAGCAAAGACTGACAAACGGCAAGTGGTCTTCAAATACAAATATACGACTAAAAAAAGACAAAACACAGAATCCAGGCGAATACGACATTTTAGCAGTGTCCAAAAACACCGAAGCAGCACTGGAATTTTCTAAGGCACCTGAGTTTTCTAAGGAATTTTAAGTGCACATCAAGCAAACAGTCAAAATGAAATCCAGTCAGGGGGAAATTGACAGCCCCTGACTTCTGCCTATCAAGAGATATGGGGATAAAAGGTCTTTAGGAAAAAAAAAGTGACAAGCAAATGCTAGTTCTATATGGTTGCTTGGATTTTTCTGCAGTGAAATTGTTCAATGCTAATTCATGTAGTTTGTTTTATGTCAAGGCAATTGTTTTGAGACCTAAGGTAAAGTGTTTAGTCATTTCCAATTAGTTCAAGATGATGGTATATATTTAATAAAATAAAATGTAAATAGTCTTCAGTTTAAAACGTGGTCTATATATTTTATCTTTTTTAGGACTTTCTTTTTTTTTAGATTGGCACCTGAGCTGACAACTGTTGCCAACCTTTTTTTTTTTCTTTGCTTTTTTTCCTCCCCAAATCATCCCCTGCACATAGTTGTATATTTTTAGTTGTGGGTCCTTCTAGTTGTGGCATGCAGGACGCCGCCTCAACATAGCCTGACGAGTGGTGCCACGTCCGTGTCCAGGATCAGAACCAGCGAAACCCTGGGTTGCTGCTGCGGAGCACGCGAACTTAACCACTCGGCCATGGAGCCGGGCCCTGTACGATATTTTAGAAGGTCAAAGTATTGTAAAAACAAAACCGCCACCAAATAGAGATATTTGTGGTAGGCAGACTTCTAAAATGGCCCCCAGGAACCCCACCCTCTTGGGTACATAGTATAAATTCTCCCTTTCAGTGTGGATGAGACTCATGAACACGATGGGAATTTCCATGATTAGGTTACTAACCAGTGGACTTTTAGTTAATTAAAAGGGAGATTATCCTGAGTAGGCCTGACCTAATCAGGTGAGTCCTTAAAAGAGGAATGGGCCCTTCCTGAGGTCAGAGAGCTTGGGAACATGAGGGAAATTCTTCCTCTGGCTTTGAAGACGTAAGCCACCATGTTGTGAAAGGCCACGTAGCTAGAACATGAGTTAGAAGCTGTCAGGACAGCAGGGTAGCTAGTGAGAAAGTAGAAACTCAGTTCTACAGCTAGCAAGAAAATGGGGACCTTGGGGCCAGCCCTGTGGTGTAGGGTTAAGTTCACACTCTCTGCTTCAGCAGCCTGGGGTTTGCTAGCTCAGATGCTGGCCACAGACCTAGCACACTTATCAAACCATGCTGCAGCAGTTGTCCAACATACAAAATAGAGGAAGATGGGCACAGATGTTGGCTCAGGGCCAGTCTTCCTCAGCAAAAAAGAGGAGGATTGGTGGCTGGCGGACGTTAGCTCAGGGCTAATCTTCCCCCCCAAAAAAAGAAAGTGGCGACCTCAGTTCTACAACCCCAAGGAACTGGATTCTGCCAGCAACCATGTAAGCCTGGACGAGGACACCAAGCCTCAGGTGAGACCACAGCCCAGGTGACAACTGGTTTTCAGCCTAGTGAGTCTCTTGGCAGAGAACCTAGCCATGCCACACCTGGGCTTCTGACCTACAGACCACTAAGTTTATGGTAATTTGCTATGGAGCAACAGAAAAGTTAACATGTCAATGTCCTTCTAAACACTGGAATCAGTGGTTAAGAGCATATTCCAGACTTCCAGCTTAAGATGGCAGAGTACTCTATTTCTGCTCAATTTCTTCTCTTGAAAATTCAAAACAGGGAAAGGGGAAAAAGTCAAAAAGTAACTCCATTTCCAATGCCAGTAAGAGGTTTGTCAACTCTAAACCACTCTATAGCATGTGAAGATGGACAGCTGGTGGAGGATGAGAATCACGCCTCAGCAGGAAGGAATCAGACCTCATAGCCGGGGGGTGGGGGGGCCAACTGCAACAATTTGTCACCCACACTGGAAAGCGGGCGCCGAATGGCGTCAGTATCAGGGGCACCGTCTGTTTTAGTTGCATACGAGTTGTGAGACCCCAGAATCTGAGCTCTATCCTGAGATCTGGCGACAATAGGCAAAGAGAAGCGAGCAGGAATGTTCCCATATCCAAGATCTGGGGGACTAAGTGTGTGATAAAATTGCCAGTCCTCTTATCTAGCTGACTTGCTAAGAAGAGCAACAATACTTCCCAAGCAGGAAATGGGAGGTCCCTCCTTTGGAGAAACTGAGATTCTCTAAAGAAAAGACCTATAGCTATGGGTAAGGATTGTCTAATAGTTTTGACCACGGACTAAGAGGCATTTTACAAATCTGTGGAGGCCACCCTGTCTGCCCTCCTTTCTTCGACTTTCCAGCCTTGGGGCCCTTATGCTAGCTAGTCTCTCTGCCTGAAATGCCCATTCCCCAGGTGGCCACATGGCATTCTCCCTTAACAACTGCAGGTTTTTATTCAAATGCCAGCTTGTCATGGAGGTCTTCCGCCTTGTGGAAATTTTAACCTCCCACCCCTGTCCCATCACACACATTCCTTCCCAAATGCCAATCTCTTCCTTAGTACTCACCACTGGTGTATAATTTATTTACTTATTTTATTTATTGACCATCTCCTCTTGCCACCTGCCCTCCCCACCATGTAAAAACCCAAGAAGGTGGGGAATTTTTGTCAGTTTGTTCACATAAGCAAATACATGCCAGGTAACCAAAAATATTTTTTGAATAAATTCCCGAAACAGTCACACATTTTTAAAAATAAATAAAAGAAAAAAAATTAAGGGAACTGTTGAAGAAAAAGAGAAATTGCAAAGTAGATGAAATAGACATCAGATCCTACTTAGCTCAGTAAAAATTTACATCATCAAAACAATGGAAACACTATATAGGGATGAACCCCCAAATTATGATGTAACTAACGGGAGGACAAGAGTAATGGAGGTGTGTTAGCTCATACGGTCTTCCTCTGTCATCACACAGAGCCAATGTGCAATTCCTAAAATTAGTGACTCAAGAAATAACATGCACACTTAAAATATGAAAGGAAAAATGATAAACAATAGCGTAAAGCGTTGTAAGTGGTGACAGTAGAGTGCACGAGTTGCTGGTTTTTGTTATACGTATTTTAGCTCTCTTTGATGTTTCAACTGTGTATATACATCATTTGACAAAATAAAGAAGGCATTTACTGACAGGGAAAAAGTGGCTTTTCAAAGTCCTGAAAACGCTTGATTCTCTGTAATTCCTATCACAGTGACTGGCACATAGTAGGTACTGGACAAATATTTGTTGGGTGGATGGATGGATTTTGACCGTATAAATACCCTTGTAAAACAGCTTCTGAATTTCACACGAACTCATCTAGAAGTATGACATGTTTTTTGAAAACAGAAAGATAAAAGACTTTGTTTTCCATATAAATCATGGGTGAGAACAGTAAAAGCATTTAAATTGTTGGCAAGAGATAGCAATCAAATAAAAAAACACATAAGGTAAATTTTCTTGAAGTTTTAGTTAGGAAATATTTATTATATGGAAGAGTGCTGTTTCCCTTTATGCCTATAGTTCTAGGCAGTATCAAGCAGCCACAGACTGCCACCTAGTGGCTACATGAGTAAGGAGAGCCTGGTTTGGCTAACCGTAGACTTTTGATATTTAAGCCACAAAAAGTTATATCTATATCCATCTTTCCATTCATCCATCCATCCATCCTTCTTTCTCAATTCATTAACTGAATCCTGAATAGGAGTATAAATATGGAGGAAAAATATGCAATAAAGCTGAAGTATTTTATTAATAATTTATTGTCAGTAAGAAAGACTGGCTAATGGTAGTTTTCAGTAAAAACCTTTACAAGACCATTGCATCACAAATATACAGACACTATAAAAACTGTGTCGTGGTGTTTGGTTCTAAACAGGTATGCAGAAGGTCCCCATTACACTTTCCAATAATGAAAAATGTTTATAATTCTAAAATACAGCAACCCATTTAAGACATGTCCATGTATCAGATTGTTCCGCATCCTATGTACAGCTCAAACAAATGACTATATTGAAATGTATTAATGAAATGTCATACTTCAGTGGAAAAGAACAGAGAGTGAAACCCTGGTTATATTAAAAAAAATCAGGGTGCTAGCTAGTGACACCAACACCACTAAAATTCGGTCATGAACAAATGCACGAAATATCTTGAAAATCTAGTTAAAGCTATGAAAATCAAATCTGTACATAAAATTTACAAAAAAAAAGGGAAAAAGACAGGAAAATGAAAATAATCAAATCTATATAACAAGATGGTAGGACTGATTTTCGTTGCATTATTTTAACACAGACAAATGGCAATACAAAAAGATGTTCAGAAATGGCACAGCCAACGTCAGTCTCATCCAAGTACAGTAGGTTAGGACATTGGAAATGGCTAACATGTCAGAAAGCGCGAGATTCAGTGCAGCCATGCCCATTTTAGCTCACCGAAAAGAAGCGCTTAAGCTCGGCTGCAGAGAACAATGCAGAAGGTCATTTATAGAATCTCTAAGTTCATTAAAGTCCAGGCACTTTAGGGGGAGTCTGAGCGTCAGACTTGCGTGTGTTGTTGCGAATCTAGCGGAGGAATTGTCACCTCTTCAAAGTGGCCATCGTCTCCACTTTCATAGTCACTCATCATGACCTCAGACTCCACTTCACAGCAGGCTGACACATCAGAGCAGGAAGCTGTGGAGGCGTACACAGACATGGGCATGTTTTCTACAGTGGGGGCGTCAAAGTTTCTTTGATACCCTGGAGGGTAAGGGGCATAGGGTTCTCTACAAGGACCAGTCTCGCCGGCGCCTGCTTTGTGAGGTTCAGACATGTCGCCGGGATAGAAGTTGGGCAGGTACTGATTCAAGTGGAACCTCTGCCGGTTTCTCGAGGAAGAACCCAAACTACCTGCAGCAGGCATGTCTCTGGGAGGGTGTATGGATTCGAACTGATCACTGAATTCCGGAGGTAAGGGTGGGAGTTCGTCAGGGGCGGGGAAGTCTTCTGGGGGTGGTGGGAAATCGCTTTCGATGTCGTAGCCTCCAGGGTAATAGTCTGTATCGATGGCATTTGGATCTGCTGAGTACAGTGGTGTCTGTTCGTCAATCACCTCGTAATTGGGGAATTCCTGTATATCCGGCAGAGGAACACTTGGCATCCAGTCTGATGTATCCCAGTGGTACCCTTGGTGGGAAAGAAAACAAGAGATTTCAACGTGTGTTCTCCCAAGCATCTGCGCCATGGAACAGAGCTCAGCGTGTCAAACACACAAAGGTGGAAAGGCATTCACACACACACAGAGGTTCATCATTTTGGAAACCTTTGGTCTCTGCTTTGAAGACATCCACTCCCACCCCGACCCAGCTTTAGAACCTCTCTGAACTAGGCTCTATTTCTAAAATGTGGACTTAGAGTTTTACGTAAGTACCTAACATTCAAGGAAACAAGACGAGTTTTAACAGAAGCAGTAATGCGAGCATCCACAAGACATGCACTTTTCTACAAATGATTCCAATCATCCTTTCAGCTTTCCTTCCGTAATTTAGAACCCACTGTTCTAGAGGAAGAAGAGTATTAGCGCTCAATCTTAGGACATCTGTAAAGTTTTCTCCTTTCAGAAAGGAAAAGTCTCTATTTAACAGAGAAATATCAAATGCCCCTTGATCTGCACTACGTATCATTAAAAAAATACTAATTAATGCAACACTTTAAAACAATACAAGTAATCTTATCATGCTAAATTTTTAAGTCAATTTCCTTTATAATAATCTAACAAGCTTAGTATTAAAAATTGTGCTATAATTCATTAGCCCTATAGAAAACAATGAATTGTGTTAATACCGGTATATATCAAAGCATGCCTCCAGATCAAGCAAAATGCAATCAAACATTGAAAAATATAATACAGTTTTTGATAAGACTACAACAATCAATCTTTGTTACTTTTAAAAGGACTAAGGATCATGTTAGACTATATAAAAGTATAGCTATTAAGAAAAAAAAAACCTCCCAATGTGGGGATAGTTCCCCCCCCCCCTTAGGATTTTTGAAATCCTTTGACAGACAGGAAAAGGCAAGGCAATCCGTGTTTAGAATGCGGAGCACAAACAGCCATGTACTTAGTTACTGTGGCATCCACGGAGCAAACGGGTGAGGGCAAGTCAGCACTGGGGGCAAATCTTGAGCACTGATTTTTAGTGAGTGTCAATGAACAACTGGCATGCATAAGTCACCTCTGGATTTGCTGAGGTCAGGAGCAGCCAAAGACTCTTTTTGGTGGCAGAGTAGAGAAAAAAGAAAACATTGATAATTAAAACAGAGAGACGGCCGAAAAGGCAACAAAGATAAGTACATAATACAATCGAAACTGCGTACAAAGGCCCAGTCAGCCGTGGACCACGCCTTTAAGACATCAGCTACGGAAATTCCAAATGGGCAAGAAATTTACGTAGCACAAATACAATGGGACATGGAGTGGAGGAAAAAGATGACTGACCATGAACTAGAGACATTGCCAGGAAACCAGCTTTTTTTTTTAGCTTTTTTTTCCTCGTCTCTGGCAATCTAAACCTGAAAACACAAAATTCTGTTAGGAATAATTAAAATAAAGTCGACAGGCTCTAATGAAATGTAAATTGATAAGGAATTTAAATTACACCTTCATGTCACTGAGAAATATTATGAAATCATTTTTTTCCTAAGACTTGGTAGCACCAGGTTACTTAGGTAATAATCCAAATACATCTAAAGCTACACAACACGCACAGACTTTACAGCACATTATAGCCTTCAAATGTGCATTACACCAGAAATTCACGAATGAACTTAAGAGACTTATAAATAACTAAACATTTCTCCAAACTCTGCCCATTTTGAATACGATTTTCTGTTTACATTGTTCACCTTCCCTTGGAGACCATTAGCTGTACTTTTCCCCACCCCACCCTACATCTGTAATCACTCTCTTGCAGGGTTCTTTTTTTTTTTTAAGGTATGTTTTTTTGGTGAGGAAGATTGGCCCTGAGCTAACATCTACTGCCAATCTTCCTCTTTTTTTCCCTCCCCAAAGCCCTAGTACACAGTTGTATATCCTAGCTGTGAGTCTTTCTAGTTCTTCCATGTGGGATGCTGCCACAGCATGGCTTGATGAGTGGTGTGTAGGTCCGTACCCGGGATGCAAACTGGTGAACCCCGAGCCGCTGAAGTGGAGAGTGCAAACTTAACCACTATGCCACTGGGCCGGCCACAGGGTTCTCCTTTTATCCACAGAACTCCAGCAGCAAGTCAGAGAAAGCAGATGTGAATCATATGAGCCTGGGTAGGCTGCTTCCCCTGGCTAAGCTTCAGGTTCTCATCTTTGAAACAGGGGTGGGAATCTGTTAGCGTTACTACGAGGATTAAATCAGATAACACTGGTGCAGTACTAACTGTCAGCTATCATCGACTCGTCTTATTGTGAAAACAGTCATCACGGAGCAAATAGAGTCACTTCAGTGACTTCCTAAACAAGGCCAACACTTTCTCTGCATCCTACAATGTTCTGGAAAACTGAGGTAATTCAGTCATTTGGAACAAATAAGGTTTCATTGCTGCTTCTCTTCTAGGAATTTAAACCAAAACCTGAAAAGACTGTGGTGATTCTAAAAAAACGAATGAGCCAGTATTTAAGTTAACATGTATCTATAGAATTTTAATTCAAAGTCTACTAAAAAGGTAGAAATTCCTTTTTAAAGAGAGGACTGACAACCTTTTTTACTAAATAGGCACTCGAGAATTCTTAAAATTTAAGCCAGTGTTCAGCTTTAAAGGCAATTTCCATTTCTCAGATAGGCCAACAAATATTTTTCAATGAAGGAGACTGCAATGAAAGAACTATTTAAATCCTGTTTCTTTAAACTCCATCAATATTTAAAATATTAGAATCTCATCACGTTAAAACTAAAATTCACTCGACAAAAGACAGATTACTTTCCGATTCACCAAGCAGAGAGCCGATACTTGTTCTTAGGAGAATAAGTGTGCGTCTCATCAGTACACTGAAGTCTACCCCCGCCGACCCCGTCAAACCTGGCACCAAACCACCCTTCTTCTCACTGCAACCCTGACAATGAGTGTCCTCGCAAAGAGGGTCCCCTAAGCCGTAGGCACTCCTGACGGTCTGTGCCTGGAGTTCTCAAAGCAGGATCCCACGACCAGTAACATCAGGGTTACCTGGAAACTTTTAGAAAAGCTGATTCTCAGGGCCCAACCCAGACCTACTCGATCAGAAACTTTGGGGCTGGGCCGAGCAATGAGGCTTTTAACAAGCCGTCCCCGGAGGCCTGACTTACAGTTTGCAAACTACTACCTGTGCAGTTCGCACGCCATCACTCAGGTCAGCGCGCCAATAAGGGGCCAACTAAAATACGTGAAGGGAGGCGGTCAGCACCCTTTCTTATAATTTTGAACAGAGACATAAAGCTTCCTATGAAATGATTCTCACTAAAACAAATAGGAAAATATGCCTTCTGCCAACTGTACCATTTTCCTAGATCATGCTCAGGGAAAGCCAAAAGTGAAGTCAGCTAGAGGTAATTATAAAAGCTGTGTGTTATTTAGCCTTATTCATACGAAGAGGATTTTTGATATTAAAAATTTCTTTTAGATAGTTGGAATTGCTTCTAAACGTCTTAATATTGTGCCATGTAAAGGCAAGTTGTCAAGATCCTACGGGTGACTTCTGATGTGTGTGTAAACTCACCATGAATGGCTAAAAGCAACAAAAAGACAAAACATACATGAAAACATCTTTGCAATGTATCTGGATTATGAAGATGCACACCGGCACAAAAGTACTCAGTTTCCTCAAAACCACAAATGATTGTTTATAACACAAGAGGCAAAAGCAGACCAAACTTGTGACACGGTCACTGTGAACACAACACAAGCACACACATCAGGACTGTACCTTCTTTATTCACCGTGTCAACTACAGCATTGACAAGGTGGATTACAGTCACTATGGAAGCTTGTAAAAAGGTACAAAAGGAGTAAATTAGGAAAATCTTCACTTAGAAAACAATGCATTCAATAGGATTTCTTTATATTATATAATTTCTACCTTAGAATTTAAAAAGAGAAATGAATACTTGAACATAACTACATAGTATAATTATGCATGAGCCCTGCACTCTTTCTGTTATATATCTCAAAGATTTCTCTAATCAAGCTACATAGCTCTTATTATTATTCAAAGGAATAAAGTAACCATACGATGTCGTAATTTTGGAAATTTTTTTCTAGCTATAAGTTTTTTCACAATTATGATTATGGATCAACTCATGACAAAACAATTCTGAGCAAAAGACTTCATAATTAAGAGTAAAATACTTGCTAAGCCAATTTTCTGGGTCCAATTAATGAAGCTGCACCTTGTTCCCAGAAAACAGAAATTTAAGAGCTACATAATAAGGTAAAATATGTACTATAAACACAAAAAGGGCTTTGTCTCTATTCTAGGTACTTCCACCCCAAATTTCTTGTCGTTTTGCAGACAGGCTAATAGCTGGCGAGCTAACACACCAGCAGAGGAATGCAGACTGTCTGCCTGGCTGTCTTCTGCGTAAATTCCCTTTTCATTGTGTATCAGATTGTTAAAGCATCTATGCCAAGATAAATAAGTACGCGTGTAGTAGGCAGACAGATGGTCCTCAAAGATGTCCATATCCTAAATCCTGGGAACCTGTGAATATGTTACCACCCTTGGGAAAAGGGACTTCGGTGTGATTAAGTTAAAGACCCCAAGATGGAGAGATGTTCCTCCATTATCAGCGTGGGCCCAGTGTAATCACCAAGATCCTAAAAGGGGAGACTCTTTCCCAGGCGGGGTTGGGAGGGAGCTGTGACTACAGAAGAGTGGCCAGCGAGAGGCAACGTTGTCTTTGAAAGATGGAGGAAGAAGCCGTGAGCCAAGGAATGTGGGCAGCCTCTAGAAGCTGGGAAAGGTAATAAAAGGAATCTCCCCCAAGAGTCTCGAGAAGGAAACAACCCTGCTGACACATTTACGTTAGCCTCCTGAGACACGCATTGGATTTCTAAACTACGGAACGATAAGATAATAACTTATCTTGCTGTAAGCCACTACGTTGTGGTCATTTGTTACAACAGCCTTACAAAACTAAAAATATAAGTATAGACTCTTAATATAAATTTCAATTCTATGATGATCAAAATTATGATAAAAGTTAAAATACAAACACTTCCGGATATGCTTTCTTCTCATATTGTATTAGCTATCAATTAACTTTCATAACTAATTTGACCATAATTTATTAAAAGTATTTCAGAGTATTGAGAAAAATGAAAAGAGCTAGAAAAAGCAAGAAAATAGTGACAAAATTCTCAAATGTATTTATGAAGAGCATTTAGGGACCAAAATATAAATTACTACATAAATTGGCAACACTAACTACAGTTTTAGAATTAAACCTAATGAAAGAAATAATTCTCTTTTGTTCTTGTTGGTAAATATGCAAAGCTATGTTCATATACTCCATCACTAAATAAAAAACACAGGTATTCTATGATATATACAATATACTTGATATCAGAAATGAATGTAACACACTTATGGCTATCTTTAGTTTGGAATTGGAATAAGACTCTGCAATATATTATGGCCTATATTACTCAGGATTTAGAAACAATCAAATAATTATTAGTGAGTTATTTCTTTCCACCAATAAAATACGTGAAATGTTGAAACACATTACGTTTTTATGAAAAAAACACCATGACAGTCAAATTAATTAATTCGGAGACTTGGAAGTGTCCACTGAAAACTCACTTTACTCTGTTACTGAATAATGACAATTTTCTCTACTGGTATATGATAATACAGCCAAGCTGGTTATCAATGCTATTTGCCCTAGGGAAGTTAGATAAACATAACTGGCATCAAAGATCCCACGGTCAAATTTTCTTCATTAGAAATATAATCAAACTTACTAGCAATGTCTTAAACTGTGTTCTCAGTCAGTACGCTCTGATCCAAATGGGAGCTGGGGCCGCGGGGGGGTCGGGGGAAGAGACAAATAAAACCTTGTAATACCAAACGTGCGACTGAAGTCGAACATTTCAGACTTTCCCATCTCCTCCTGGGGGCGTGTGAGCGTGAGCGTGCATGTGTGGGGAGGGTGTGCTCAAGGAAGCTGTTACAAGAGTTTTTTAAAAACCCACAAGACTTCTACAACATTTACTGTTGCAGAAAACAAGTCAATATGAAATCAGCCAATCAGACAGACATTATCTTTCCATTAATATATTTTCTTCCCTATCACTGACAAGTTGCTATAGTTCAAATACTTAGCCATTAAGGACATTTTAAGGATCTTCCCCAGCAGATTTCATGCAAGTACGTACAAGGCATTGTTCAACAGTGGTCCAAAGAGAAGGGGGAGGACGTCATGCGATTTAACCAGGGCACTAGGCGTATCTACGTCATTACGTAACGTCACGTGAACGGCATCGTGACCAGTAAGCAAGCGAACCACAGCATCTCAAACTTCTGTCTACTCACCATTGTCATCGCACGATTCGGACTGAAAGGAGCTGAGCGACTGCACTTCCGACAGGCTTTCCCGGGCACTGTACGGGTGGGAAGGCTTCTCTTCTAGGGGTTTCTTGGAGAGGCAGGGATCAAGGTCGACTACTTTCGCTAAAAGGAAGAGACGACGAACAGTAAGCTACACGAGGGCAAGGACTCAGCTGTGTTTACTGCTGTATCCTGACCCAAAGCCAGATTTACCCAGAGACTGCCTGAGATGTATTTCCTAAGAGAATAATTGAGAGGAAAAAAGAGAAACATCTGAAAACCAAAAACAAAAAACCTACAAATATTCTTGCAGAGTCACAGAACAGAAAGTCTCAATAAACCTGCCTATGGATATCATTTGACAATATGGGAAATTAAAATTTTGTTTTAAAATGGTACATTTAGCTTTTGTACAGCATCAAACATATGTTCAGGCCACTAATATAAATACTGTCAGTTCTTCTGGCCATGTTTTTTTAAAAATCCCTATTGTGCAAATGCCTTCCCAATTTTTTTGTCATAAAAAGGTCAAAAAATTACAGTTGGGAGTCCATATCAATTATAAAAATGGAATGATCTTTCCAGATTAATTGGAACATGACTCGATTCAATTCCTTAATTAAAAGCCACATCACAGCCATGATACTCAGTCAGGGCCCAAGGCATTGGAAGAAGTTTTTCAAATCCTACCAAAGGTCTTTGGAGTCTGAGCATATTGATCACTAATCAAGACTCCACATTTTCGCCTGACCCACCAGAAGCCCTGGCAAAACCTGTAATCTCCTTCTTCCTCAGAGCCACTTTATCGAGATGCAAAAAGTCGTCCTTACTGTCATAGTCGAAGTCCCAGTTAGGCTTCTGGATGGAGTCGCTGTCGGAAGGAGAGTTGGAGGGAGGCGGGGGAGGCAAGTTCGGGGCCACACTGCAGACAGCCACTGCCTTGCGGTGGCCGTGCACGGACTCGGGGTTAAAGGTGCTGAATTCGGGATGCTCTGGTATAGCAGACCCTTCAAAGGAATTTCGGTCAAGATTGTTTCGAGAGTCGCTCGGAATGCTGGGAGTGTAGGAAATAGGCCGGACAGGCACCTGGGGTGGTATGTCTGAGTAAATGTTCTTATTGAGCTTTGAATCAAAATATGGTCTTTGCAAGAAAGCGGCGGTTGGTCCCAAATGTTTGTCTTCTGGTTCCGCCTGGTGTTTCTTCTTTCGACTGATCATCTTACGGCAGAGGACGAACACCACCACCAGTAAAAATATCCCTGTTATAAAAACAATAATTCCTATGCCTTCCGCCAACCCGATATTCCACGGGGTCGACACGTATTGATTGGGAGTGGCGTCCTCACAGTGTTTTCCTCTGTACTCGAGGCTGCAGTTACAGTGGTAGGAGCCATGTGTATTCTCACAAAGGGCCCCGTTCCGGCAGGGGTTTCCAGCACACTCGTCAATGTCACTCTGACACCTGCCAAGAAAGCCAAGCATAAGGAGAAACCTCTGCAATGTGAGAATAGGCAAGGCCTATATTTCTTAGAGACTAAAGACCAAACTCCTCCTTAATAAGACATGCCCAAAACAAAACCAAATAGATAACAACCAAAAAACACACTATCGACCACAAAAACTACAACAGAAAACCTTTTGAGGAGTAATTAATCATGTGGATCCATATTCTATACATTTGGGAGATAAACATTACATCAAGCCAATATTTAAGTGCCATTTTAGGATGCAACAGATTACTACATCCAACTCATAGGCGAAGCATCAGTTTGTTTCTAATTCTGATTCAAAAATTTAGAATGTGCATCCTGACAAATGTGGGCTGTAACCTCTTCTAAGAGCCTAGACTAAACTTCTAAGAAAACGTTCCTGTCTGGAAATAGGAGAGTTCCATAAGACATGTGAAAGGCAAGAAAACTCCATTTTCCATTTAAAAATGCTACCCCCTACGGCTCCTCACCCCTACACATAGTTCACACGGTACTCCCTTCCCTGCCTTTGCAACGGGCATATTGTGCACCTGTGCAGATCTACCTGATGCTTCTCCAACCCTCCTCCTTTAACATAATGTATCTTCCCGCCATCCCCCATACACATCTGTCATTCAATTTTGATTACTGAGACATTTTTGTTAAAGATGTTAAGAGAAGTAATTGAGAATTAGGAAAGCAGACTTATGAACTGAGACCATGTGACTGATGCAGAATTCAAGACTACGACCACGACTAGCACAAAACCATAAGCAAATATCTGCAAGAGCTCACAGCAAAGTCTCTAACAAGACTGAGAGGGCAGGCGTTTCTAATGCACAGCACTAGCACTTACAAATAACGCGCACTGAGAAACTGAACTGAACTGGTGAAAGTCTAAGATAACATGGTATCTGGAATTAGAACCTCTTATCCACCTCTTTCAAGGTACAGCTGTATCCATGGGGGAATGGTTCCAGGACCCCCCGGGGAAACCAAAATCCATGCTCAAGTCCCTTATATTGAAATGGTGTGGTATTTGTATATAACCTACACAAATCCTCCCATATACTTGAAATCATGTCTAGATTTAATACTACCTAATGCAATATAAATGCTGTGTAGATAGTTGTTATACTGTACTGTTTAGGAAATAATGACAAGACAATGTCTGTGCATGTTCAGCACAGACGCAACCACTGTGGGCCTTTCAATCCGCAGTTGGTCGAAGCCGCGGATGTAGAACTCGCAGATAAAGAAAGCTGATTGTATGCAGCAGGCGCCTCTATGCCTCATTTCCCCTCCCCTGAAAATCATCACCCCTTAGGATTATGGTAAAGACACAAAAGATAATCAGAGAACTGAAAAAGGTTTCTTGATGCTATATAAACGTTAGCAACAGCCTATCATGAAAAAAAGCCATTACCATCACTCTCAAAGGAAAATAGGTAACAACTCCACAGGCGTCTGCTTTAAAAAACATAATAATTTCAGTCATTCCACAACCATTTACTGCCTGCAAGAAGGCATACTATGTTTATAAATAATATCTCAAAAGTATAAAAGTTAAGATTTTCAAGCATTATATTATATTCATCTGCTCAATATTTCTTTTATTTTAAAAGATGAAAAGATCAATTATCCGAGGAGCTACTGTGATCAAATTCTGAGGCAACGTAGTCCAAATTGATGAAGCTGTGTTGCGTCTGCTAATCAAGGCGACACCAGAGAGAGGCGCGCGTGTAAATCCTGAAAGCAGTTACCTGTCTCCCCTAAACCCGGCATCACACTGACAGACGGCACCGTCCAAGCTGTCAAAGCACGTCCCGCCATTTTTACAGGGTTCATCTTTGCAGTAGGGACTAAGCTGGCACCTGAAGAATAAGGACAAAATAGGCATGGATCCAGTACTTCTGCTGCAGTCAAATGCAACAAAACAGAAAACATGCGCCAATGTTAACGTAGACTTCTTACACGCATGATTACATGTCTGAAAAAGTTTTAATACTATGATTGATGATGAAAGTTAAGGAAAATATACGTACCTCTGACCGGTATACAATCCTCGACACTGGCACACAAAGTCCCCGTTGTCCACGATGCACGTGCCACCATAGAGGCACGGGTTGGAGGAACAGGGATTGACGCTCACCTCACAATACGTCCCTATGTACAGGGCGCTGCACTTGCAGTAATAACCTAAACGAGCAAAAGGGAACAAAAGAGTCCTATCATTCAGTAACTCCAAAAATAGGTCTTATGAAACTGGCTTGTCCTTTGAAGTGAAGACTGAGTTCTCCAAGACCTATAAAAACTAGTGCAATTCCCACTCCGTCCGTCTGGGGAAAAGTCTGTATCAACAAGCCTTCCACGGCTGGTATAACCCAAACACAAACAACTAAAGAGAGAACTCATCATGAACTTTCGTACATCATAATTGATGCAAGATTATTGGGCCAAGCATACAGAGCAGGAAAACTCAGTCCTCTCTGGGAGTGGCCATATGGATTGACAACACTTATAACTTAAGATCTCCATGTATTTGCAACTCACAGTGTTTCAGGATTAAAGGAGACAGTAATAAATGGGAAGGCACACTTTGAAGACTATATACTACCATGTAAATTTAAGAAAGGTGATCACCAAATTCGTCCAAAGGAGCACAAAAATGTCAGCCTGTCTGTATCGGGGACACTGTGACAGGCAGTAGCGTGGTGGACTATTTCCAGCTATCTGTCTTTGGGGAAGATGGAGGACCTCGTGTCCCAGCCTCCTTTGAAGTTGGCCATGGCTGTGGGATTTTCTTTGGCCAAAGATGTGGCTCTCTGGGCTAGGAGTTGTAGCAGCAGTGTGTGGTCGCCACGTTCCCTTCGTCCTGCTGCTACGGTGATCATGGCAGCACCGTGATAGTTTCAAGAAAATGCCTCTCCTGGTCTCAGTGATACAATGACAGTCTCCTTGCTGACCCAACTTACACATGTAATCTGAACACAACATAAACTTTTGCTCAGAGTATTACTGTGGGAATGACCTGGCTTACTCTTTGCAGAGAACATGCATAGACACTTTCCAAAGAAAACAAAAGAAAATCAAATCTTTTGAAATCTCACTTAATTAAAGTGTATTTTGACTTTTGCTCTATTAATTACACAAAGCTCTAGGTACCAAGCACGATGATAGCCATTTTCATAACTGTGTTTCTATTACTGATAAGTGAAAAAATGGGTCAGGGTCCAAAAGCCATAGAGCACTCCACCATGCCAGGGCTTCAGGACAGCTATGGCGACACTGCAGAGGGGTTCATGGCTCTCTGGAAAAGCTTATCCCTCTGTGCTGGGCCGTCGGATAAAAGGGGGCACTCAAGAGGAAGGAAGTGGTACCAACTCTAAATCCCCATGGGTCAACATCTATGTGGCTGGAAGAAGAGTCCAGAGTTAGGTGTGGCTTGTCTGTGCTTACGGTGCAGAATGAGACATATCTGAAAACACAATGCAACGTGACTGCAGGAGCTTAGCAAGCAGAGGAACTGCTCCCTGCAGCCTAGCTGCTAGGAAGAATTCTAAGCCCTGCTCTGCTTTTATGTAACATATACCACTCAGTTCCAACACTGATCCAATATCTGACAATATTATTATTACTATTTTTTAAGGTATACTTTTTTTGGTGAGAAGATGGGCCCGGAGCTAACATCTGTTGCCAATCTTCCTCTTTTTTTCTCCCTCTCCCCAGAGCCCCAGGACATAGTTGTATATCCTAGTCGTAAGACATTCTAGTTCTTCTGTGTGGGATGCTGCCACAGCGTGGCTTGATGAGTGGTGTGTAGGTCTGCGCCCAGGATCTGAACCAGCGAACCCTGGGCCATTGAAGCAGAGTGCACGAACTTAACCACTGGGCCATGCGGCCAGCCCCTGACAATATTATTTGAATAAAGAGGAAAAACAAAAACATTTGGGGAACTTCCCCTCAAGTGCCTACATGTGTAACGTTTGACAAATGGTAAGATTGTGAAGCCTACCTCCAGTAGGTGACGGACTACAAACGCCTCCGTTCTGGCAAGGGTTGCTTGAGCAGTCTTCTGTAGCCATTAACAGGCACCCAGGGGACACATCCACCGATTCTTCAATGTGTGCATAGCTTCTTGGTTTGTTATTCAAAGGGAGCTCCTGTCCATTTAAATAAATGGAGTCCATACAACCCCTGAAACCATTGCCAACTTGTGGGCTTCTTCCATGCCTTGTGCCTTGCTGACGAACGTGGCCACCAAAAAACACGTGGTTATCCAGGTTCAGGGTCTTCAGAGTCCCCGGGGCTGTGCCTGATGCAGTGTGGACCTGGTCTAGAACCAATCTGGCATAGTTTCCATTCACTTCCAGAGACACTGCATGCCAGAGCCCGTCATTGACTTGAATGCTTTGAACAGAGACAATTCCGGGGCCACTTCCACAGTCAAACTTGTACTGGAGTCTTCCATTATGAATCTAGGATAACAACAAGTACTGTTCACATTACTCTCACAGAATCCTCAGTTACAGTCTCTGGTCAAAACTCTGAAGGAGAGGTGTGTTTGGCGATGGAAGGGAAAAAGTTAGAAAGGCCTTGCATACAAGTACTACAGGACACATGCTCATTTCTTCACTGTACAAATAACACAAGTGGACCTTGTAGGGACCTTATGTTCAAGCACCAACTGCACATCCAAAAAGCATCATGGAAGTGACTGATAAGTAACTGCTAACTGAACAACAACTCAAAATAGCATCATGTAACATCAAAAGTCAAAACTGAGCCATGCTTAAAAGAAAAAAAAAAAGTAGGCAAGATATTGATCACTTTAAGCCTATGCAGGATCCCTGTATCATTCATAAGATGTAATATCACCTAGAGTTTGGATGTTAACCGTCACATGTACCTAAACATGCTTGTAAAAAACAGAAGTAAATCTCTAGGTTACTGCAGAACAAAAGGAGCTTTCCACCCCACAAACTCTAAAACTTGTATAGGTACCAATGAACCGTGGAATTCAATGAGATGTGGAATTCAACCATTTCACTTACTTTATTTTTTCCAAAAATGGACAATCTGAACATAAAGTGGAATTTTTATATATATATATTTTTGCTTTTTCTCCCCAAATCCCCCCAGTACATGGTTGTATAATCTTGTTGTGGGTTCCTCTAGTTGTGGCATGTGGGATGCCGCCTCAACATGGCCCGATGAGTGGTGCCATGTCCGCCACGCTCAGGATCCGAACTGGTGAAACCCTGGGGTGCTGAAGCAGAGCATGCGAACTTAACTACTCGTTCACAGGGCTGGCCCCTGGGACTTATATTTTTAGACTATTCTACAATGTGAGGTATGCAAACGTACCTCCAAGATGCTGTAGTCAGTTCCTCGAGCATACATCACAACTGCATGAGCAGAGTAGGTTCTGAGTCTCATGGTCAGTTTCATCTCTAATTTGTTTTCATTTTCCATGAGACGATATTTCACAAAGCTGTTTCCAGTAAATGTTACAGATGAACTCCCTGTGAATCACAAAGAAGAAATAAATCAGAACCAAGTTTAAGCTTGCTTTTTTTTTTTTTTTTTTTTTTTGGTGAGGAAGACTGGCCCTGTGCTAACACCTGTGCCAATCTTCCTCTATTTTGTATATGGGATGCTGCCACAGCAAGGCTTCACAAGTAGTGTAGGTCCATACCCATCATCCGAACCTGCAAACCTGGGCCGCTGAAGCAGAGCATGCTGAACTTAACCACTATGCCACCAGGCCGGCCTCTAAGCATATTTTTAAAAGTATGATTTCCCCCTGCCAGACTGATCCAAGTTTTTAAGATTATAACATCATAAAGTTCAATTCAAAATGTCTGTTTTCTTAATAAACAGCATAGCATAACTGGATCTCCATTGGAAGAGAACAAATTAGACTAGTGTATCACAGAGAAATGAATTCTAAGATAATGCGAGATCTAAGTTTAAGAATGCTCTATACAAAATTATTAGAAGACAATTCAGGAAATTATTTACATAGCCTCAAGGTGGTTTGGGAAACCTTCTCAAGCAAGATATAAAAACAATCCCCATTCCTCAAAAAAGATGAAAATAACATCAATCTCCAGAGACCAAAATTATTACATAAAATTATGCAGAACTGACAAAATAAAAAATTTCAAAATGACAGGATATTATTAAACAAATCAAAACATCAATAATGCACAGACAGTGAATGCAGATAATGTTAATACTCATAATCCACAGAGAGCTCCACACATTGAAAATAAGAAATAGACAACACAGACACAGTCAAGCAAAGAATAGGAACAGGCCAGTCACAGAGAGGAAATACTAACAGGAAGGAACAAATAAAAAGGTAACTTTCACTAGTAGCCAGAGAAACGCATATTAAAATAATCAGGTATCATTTCATGCCCATTAGATGGCGGACTTTGTTTTTTAATTGAAAACTATCAATATTGGCAAGAGAAGGGGGAGTGAGACCTTCACAGGTGACCAGAAGAAACAGAAACTGGTACAACTTTTTGGGAAACTAATATGATGGTGTATTTAAAAATTAAAATTGTAGTTTTAGAATCAACTGTACAGAAATGAAAGCATCTATAGGTAAGGATACAAGTATAACGATAATTTTTTTTAACAGAAGGAAACGTTAACAACCTGAATTTCTATACATAAGGAAAATGTTGAATAAACAATGGTACAGCCAAGCTAGAAATATTACACAGCCAATAAAAAGCATTAGGTTTGCGTGTACTAACTTGGGAAGATGCCCTTAACATACTGTGAAGCAGAGGAAAAAAGCCAGAGGGAGAGACTATGTGAGATGTAAGTTTTTAGTTTTTGTTTAAAAAAAGAAAGGAGATGAAAGAAAAAGAGCAATAAATCCATAACTACGGAACTCCATATTTATGTGAACACTGATGACAGAGATGAAAGGACATCCAACTACTAACTCAGGGGTGAGTTACTATGTCAGAGGAAGGAAAGGTTACTACTGTTATTCTCTATGTTTGACTTGTTATAATAAACATACTTTACAATACTTTTCAATTCCAACAAAGAAGAAAAAGATAAGAAACACTGAAAGTGACTTTTTAAAATAAAAGTATGCTGAATCACTGAACTCTCACCTGGGCACTGGCCAAACTTGCCACCTGGGCAGACACAGGTATATTTCTCCTCTCTGGGATCAGTGACACATTCAGAGCCCTCAGGGCATGGAGTGTCTTCACATTCATGATGGACAAATGGGCATCTTCCCTCTTTGTTTAAAAAAAAAAAAGAGCGGAGAGATAAGAATTTTAAGAAAATGGGATTTAATGTATAGCCTTCACAGGTTGTACATGAAATAATCTGTTCCACCTATTTTCATATACTTATGTGTTACCTTTGCAGAGACACACGGCTGTTCTACGGTGGCG
Source organism: Equus przewalskii (assembly GCF_037783145.1). Taxonomy (NCBI): domain Eukaryota; kingdom Metazoa; phylum Chordata; class Mammalia; order Perissodactyla; family Equidae; genus Equus; species Equus przewalskii. Next base: position 22,664,754 of record NC_091858.1, on the reverse strand, counting down.
GGGGGTCACAAAGCTCAGTCTGGCCGTGCTATGCGTTGACATGACATTTTCATCCACAGACAACTTTTCATCACAGAACTTCCACGGGCAATCCAGCCCTGCACAGAGCTTCTGAAATACATCCAGTATCCTAACACCAATGATTTCCTCGATATCAGTCACGGAAGAATTAATCTTGTGCAGAAGCTGCTTTGTGGAACCCTGGGCGCTACCTGACTTCTCTACAAAAAGTAAGACATCCAGATGTGGGTGAGGTTCAGAGGGCTGCAAACTAATAATCTGGATGTCGTTCTTCCTCACACCCAAGATGTTCCGTAAAGCTCGCTGGAAGTTGCGCCAGTAGTCACCAACAAATTCTTCTGGAGTGAGGTTGGCAAAGCGGAGGGCGACGGTGTGGTTCAACATCTCTTGCGTTACTTGTCTGATGTGCACCGTGATGTCAGCCGTTGTTGTAAATTTCCCATCTGTTACACTGACATTGAGAAGGTACTGCCCTATATCTAGTTTTTTGTGAGCTATCAGCTTACCCCCTGTGCTGGAAACAGAGAAGAGGTTGTCCATTTGGGGATCAAGACTGTAGGTTAATGTGTCATACACATCTTGGTCTGTTGCATGAATCTTCCCAATGACTCCTCCGGAGTACTCCTCGCCAAAAGCAGTGATGAAAATCTCCAGCGGCAAAATTGCAGGAGGATAGATGCTCTCTTCAATCACCCTAATGTCAATATATGTCAAAGAGGACAACTGAGGCTTCCCATTATCTGCCACCTACAAGAAAAGAAAAATCACCTTCATCTATGTCATTGTTTACAACTTCTTAATAAAAACATATTTACACTATTTAAGTTCTAAAACATTACCAATTATTAGATATTTATTTATCCAGATTAAGAAGCACATCAAAGAAAAGGATAAATACCTCTTTATGGCCCTTTCACTAGTTCATATTGAAGATTAGCTCCATCAATGTCTATGATAAAGTAACCAGATGAATGAAGAAGCCCCCTTAAGGTGCAATGGGATAAAAATGGAGGTATGCTAATAAATAAGAAAGACCACAGTTCTATACATTTCTGTTTTCTCATGAAATGTAAGCTGTTTACATACAAGAAAATAACCATCAAAGCAGCCCTTCTCCGAGTCTGCAACACAATCATAAAGAAAGATTTCATACCTTAACATGCAGTAAGTAATGATCTTTCACGTTCCTCCTTATGGCAGTTGAAGTCAGGAGGACTCCTTGCTGGTTAACGTCAAATGCGCCATCCTCATTTCCACTGACAATGGTAAAGAAGAAGGGTGGACCATTATGAGAAGAATCCTTGTCTGTGACTACCAGCTGGAGTACACTGAAACCCACAGGCTTATTTTCCTGCGCAGAATGAAAAAACCAAAAAAGACAAAACATACAACTTTCAACAAAACCAAATCTATATGGTAAGAGATACATGCAAGTTTTCTATAATATGAAATATATGGACAATAACAAGGCTCAGTAAGGCAGCAGTAAGGCTCCATTTGAAAGGAAGAAGGAGAAGAAGAGAGGTGGAGAGTAGGGTAGTGATGGGGAGGAGAGAGCGGAGAAGGGGGTGGGGGAAGGAGAGAGAAGGAGGGGGCTGGAGGAGGGGAGGAAGGGGACATATGTGAGAAGAAAAGATGCATGAGAGAGGAGGGGAGGAGGAGGGGAGACGGAGGAGTGAAGAAGGGGGGGAGGGGGAGGGAGAAGGTCAAGAGTGGGCAAGGAGGAAAGGAAAGGGCAGCAGAAGATAAGAATCAAGCTAGTGAGAATGTCTTAACTGAAGCACAGACAAAAAAGAGATAAAGGCTTGGCTGCATCTTGCAAATGCTCATTTTTTAACATTGATGGAGACCCCTGTGGTTTACTCTTCCCGTTTTTCTAACTAGCCGTCTTTGGAAAAGAAAGATTTCAAATGAACAACTGAGGCCAAAGAGCTCATTTCATAAAGGAATGTGTTCAATGAAGCCTTCAGCACCCTGAGACTACCTGGATAATTATGCTGTAGTTTCCCTTGGAGAAGACTGGTGCATTGTCGTTGACATCAGACACATCGATGTTCACAGTCGTTGTGTTGACTCTGGGTGGACTGCCATTATCAGATGCCTGAACTGTGAGCGTGTAACCTGAAATCTTTGCGGGGACAAGACAAAGAGAACACAGGTCCATTTTCACAGGGCCAAAGAACAAGGTTTAAGCAGAAGTACACTCCTGACAACCTGGAAGGGCAGATCTGAATGACAGTCGTCATTTGCTGTGTCCCAGGCATTTCCCCAGCTGCAAATAACTGTCTACAAAATGGAGGATAGCTACTCAACAGAAAAAGTTAACAACAGTGATTCGATTCTCTGATGCCTCTCAAAATGTACTCATTCCCTTAAAGTGTTCTAACTTTAAAATCTTGCAATGCAAATGATGAGAAAGAAATGTTAACATATCTCAAAGGCTGCTGCTTTAGTAACAATAGGGCAGGCAACATTCCCTAAGGCCCAAGTGGGACGCTCAGCCAAGTAAGACACTAAGCTGGTTCCCACCCTTGAGTGCTCACTCATTTTCAACGCCTCAGGATACTTCAGATCACCCGCCCCCACCAATTTCATACTTGGACTGCAGACAATTGTCTAAATCGCCCAACATTCTCTCTTTGTAACTTCCTGCAAAAGAAACTGCATCAAGGGAGATAGCTTGTTTTCCAGGGCAGTTCCCTGTTAAGCTCTCTCTTCCAGAAGGAGTGGTGGAAGCAGCCAGAAAGCAGGCTAATCCCACGTACGTTCTATAGATTATTAGTCCTGCAAGACGCTCCAACAAGAAAGGGCCAATTGGCTGGGGAAACACCACAGTCTCTCTCATAAAGGACATTAGTATATTAAAGGGTCTGAGACGTTCTTCAGTGAAAAATACCAAATGTTGTTCCGCCCAGCAGTATGGCCATTTTAAGCACAACAGTCTTGCTTCCTAAATGTTTGGAGACTCCCTGCTCAAAAATAACAGGTCAAAAAAGAATTAAGGAATTCAAGAACTGAGACTTTATTGAGCTAGCTCATCATTATCTCCCCAAATTACTCTAATTTTAGATTTACCCATTATTCCTCTGAAATTACATTCTTTATTATCACCAATGTCCTTCTAATTCTCCAAACCAAGGCTTCTTTCACTTCTCCTTCACAAACTCTCTGAGACAGCTCCCTTCTTGTCTGTAAGTGAGAGTGGATGGGTGGATGAGGGGATGAGGGGATGGAGGGACGGAGGGACGGAGGGACGGAGGGATGGAGGGATGGGGGGATGGAGGGATGGAGGGATTGGGGGATGGAGAGATGGGGGGATGGAGAGATGGAAGGATGGAGGAATGGGGGATGGAGAGATGGACGGATGGAGGGATGGGGGATGGAGAGATGGGGGGATGGAGAGATGGGGGATGGAGAGATGGGGGGATGGAGGGATGGAGAGATGGAGGGATGGAGGGATGGAGGGATGGGGGGATGGAAGGATGGAGGAATGGGGGATGGAGAGATGGACGGATGGAGGGATGGGGGATGGAGAGATGGGGGGATGGAGAGATGGAGAGATGGAGGGATGGAGGGATGGAGGGATGGGGGATGGGGGGATGGGGGATGGAGGGATGGAGGGATGGGGGATGGAGAGATGAAAGGATGGAGGGATGGGGGATGGAGAGATGGAAGGATGGAGGGATGGGGGATGGAAGGATGGAGGGATGGGGGGATGGGGGGATGGGGGGATGGAGGGATGGGGGATGGGGGGATGGGGGGATGGAAGGATGGAGGGATGGAAGGATGGAGGGATAGAGGGATGGGGGATAGAGAGATGGAAGGATGGGGGGATGGAGAGATGGAGGGACGGAGGGATGGGGGGATGGAGGGATGGGGGGATGGAGGGATGGGGGGATGGAGAGATGGAGGGATGGAGGGATGGAGGGATGGAGGGATGAATGGACAGATGGACTTCCAGCACAGCTTGCTTCTCCTCATTTCCTCACATTTATCCCAATACCTCAGATCATCTCCAGAGGCATGTGCCATATCCATACTTCCAGCTTTCAAGTCTTTTCAGCTTGACTAAAATCTCCAAATACTGGCTGAATCATTTTACTAAATATGCCATTTTCCTCTAAAAATCATCAAAACACAAATTCAACCACCTCTCCCAGCACTAAGTTTAGGACCTCACAACCTCCCTGCTCCTCTTTAATGGCACTCCCCAGTGACAGCAAGACTGATAAAAAATCCAGCCATCTCTGACATCACTGCTTTCTACAGAGAGCCATATCTAAGCTCTGCAGATTCTGATTTTTCCTTTACGAAGTTTCTGCATTTTTCTTTTCACTCAGTTGTCACTGCTACTTTCCCAATTCAAGCTCTAGTTGGTTCACAACTGACTCACTGTCATTGGTCTTCCTACCTCCCCGGTCACTCACTACTCTGAACAGTACTGAGACCTACTGTGGCACTCATCTTCAAAAGTCTCGGTGAAATGTCATACCTAGGCTCACCAGTATTCAGTAACTCCCTGGTGCCTGCAGCATCAAGTCTGAACCTCTGATCCTGATTTTGTCTGTGGTCCTAAATGGTCCCTAAAACACCCTTCTCTCTTATCTCCACACTTGTTTGTATGATCAGTGTACTCCAGCACAGCTCAGTAAACTACCGAAACACGTCCTGTGCCTTCCTTTCTCCATGCAGCTCCTCACAGGGAATCCCCTTCTCTCAACACCTGTGGTCTCCCAAACCTCAGCTTCTAGTTCCCTGAACTGCCTCAAAACGCTGAGGCTGACGGGAGTTTCTTCCTGGTGACAAACTTTTATTGTCCAAACTTCCTATCAGCTTGAGACACCTCTGTTACACTCTTGAGATTTTCACACTGCAATTGCTTTTCAAGTGTCTGCGTCTTGCTTCTCAGCTCCTGAGAACAGGCTGGTTCTGCCCTTTTGGTACTTCCCATCACGTCTGGCAGATCTGAGTACCAGGCACTTCTATTTATTGCGTGCTAATTTGTGAACAACTGAAGCCAAGCTTTTTCACTTACGGTTTCCCGGTCTAGAAGTTTGGTGACCTTCACTTCTCCCCTGGCAGGGTCAATGGTAAAGGGACCTCCTTGATTGCCATCTATAATTGAATAGTGGATGTGGCTGTTGGAAGGTCCGTCGGCATCGTCAGCCATAACCTAGAAAATATCACACTCCTGCTTAGGCGACAGCTAAGGAAGGGACGGAAGTCTATTAAGCAAATTTCTGACATCCAGAGCTAGCTGTGTTAAGGCCATTATGTATAACAGAGTCAGTAACTGACTGGGCGAACAAAAGACATTTCCATATCTTCAACTTATTTGCAAGTAAGCCCACACTACAAAAACTGGATCAATCATCTGGAGAAGAAACCGTAGGGGAAAAGGCACACACCGTAATGACGGACTGCTCAAGAACAGCATCCTCACTGATCACTGCCGTGTAGGTGTCTTGGCTGAAGACTGGGGTGTTATCGTTGATGTCGGTTACATTCACATTTACGGTGGCAACATCACTTAATGAAGGTGTGCCTCCATCAGTGGCTTCGACAGTCAGGTAATATTCATGAGAGCTTTCATAATCCAGATTCTCAATGATAAATATGGCCCCTGTAGAGAAAATCAAAATTACTTCCAGCACTTTAAAATGCCACCACTTTCTCCTTCTATGATGGAAATACACAACGCTTCTAAACAAATTTAATTTTCACTTCAAAACTTTACTTACCATTTATGTATGTTTTCTAATTTCTTTCTTTTTCTTTATTTGTGAGGAAGATTGGCCCCGAGTTCCATCTGTTGCCAATCTTCCTCTTTTTGCTTGAGGAAGATTGTCACTGAGCTAACACCTGAGCCAATCTTCCTCTATTTTATGTGGGATGCTGCCACAGCATGGCTTGATGAGCAGTGCTATGTCTGCGCCTGGGATCCAAACCTGTGAAGCCTGGACCGCCGAAGCAGAGCACAAGAACTTAATCACTACACTACCAGGCCGGCCTCTCTAATTTCTTAATTCAACAATTAAAAATTCTGAATTTGCCCATACCTGGATCTTTACTTATCTCTCTTAATTTTATTTTTGGGTTTTTTTTTGTGATATTTAAATTGCTTTCCCAGTCAATACTGCCTACATCCTCACTATAAAAATGATTGTGTTTCTTCTCTTCTAAATCATAGTTTAATACAGACTTCTCTCTAATCTAATAAAATAAAAAGAAAGCATAAAAATTCTACTCTTCGGCTTTTAGTTTTTTCCTTCTCAGACTTTTACAGAAATGTGGATCCTTTTTAAAAATCTCTAGAATAGCTCTTTATTTACATCATTAAAAACATCCCTTTTTGGTTTAACAACTCCTTTAATATCTTCCCTTTTCTCTTCCTTACAGTCCATCCTACTTAAAGAGCCCCAAAAAACCAATTTTATGATACATGTTAAAAATACATTTTAAAATAGCATCTTCACACACCTACTCTTCATCTGAAATAGTCATGTACAATTAAATACAGTTTGAATGGACCAACTTCTTACAATGTTCTAAGACTTACAGCTATTTTAGATCACAGGTTAGCAAGACTATGAAAGTATTCATGCAGCAAGAGTCAACAGCTCCAATGACGTGGCCCTGCGGGCATCATTCAGTCAGTGTGACTCCACGTCCTTCCATTATACAGAACCAGCACAATAAAGAAGTCAATTTCATCAGTTATCAGCCTGCCCTATCGAGACTAAGAAGAAACAGGTGGAAACTATTGTTTTACTGCAGCAGTTACTTCACATGAGGTCCTCATAGGGGATAAAAAGGAGCCATTATGCAAGACTCTTTATGACTTTCCACTCTTTACCTGAATTTACCACATCTTATATCTTTACTAAATTACTAGGGTGACACTTTAATTTTCTATTTAATTTGCTTACAAATATAATGGATACGCCAGAAATGTATTTTATTATGTAGAACTATAAAGTTCTTCTAAACCACCCTTAATCCCACTTAAAATAATAGCTCAAAGAAAACTTCCGTTTTATCTTTTTAACCTATCTCCTGACAATGGACGATCTGTCCCTTTGTATCAGGTAAAGTGCCGGGCAATCGGGCCTTTGTGGCAGAACCAAGGGTTTCTTCTCATTTCCATGGTCGGTTACCTGTTTTAGAATCTATGCTGAATTTTCCATGTTCATTTCCACTTATTATTGAGTAGGTGATTTCTGCATTTGCTTCAATATCCCGGCTTGCCGCATACACCTGAAGAACTTCTGTTCCAATGAGAATGTCCTCGGACACTGTGGCACCATATTCACGGTACTCAAACACGGGTGGGTTGTCATTTATATCCAGAACTGATACAACAACAGTGCCAACGGCTGTCAACCTCCTTGGCAAACCATGGTCCACAGCTTTCAAAGTAAGGGTGTAGACCGCCTGGACCTCTCTATCCAAAGGCTTTTCTAGCTGAATGATTCCAGATAATTCATTAATGGAGAACTGCCCATCAGCAGAGTTAATCAGAGAGTAGCTTATCTTCCGATTCAATCCTGTCAAGACAGGACATCACGTTAGAACGTTTTTATTTCAAGAAATTAAATTATTTTTTTTTGAAAAAACATGTAGCATATTAAAACGGAAACATGCTAATATACATTACAAATTCTTGTAACTATGATCTTAAAAAAGTAAACTTTTAGATTAACAATTTACTGAGTTTAAACAGATATAAATATAATTTCATAATTATCTGGCTTTTTAAGACTGTTATACAGAAACTTATGCAGAATACCCAGCAGATCTTTTAAAATGAAGTCTATTTATTATTTAGCTTCAATGACAAAGATTTATTTGAAAAGTGACATTTTTGCTATGCTTCTAATTCTTCAGTAGCAGTGTGACTGAAGAAATTATTTTTATTCTCTGCTATCAAAATGCTAGGAATATATATCCTAGAGCCTTATTTTCTCCATAAAAATTTTGAAAGGTTTGTAAAACCATAACAATATGGCATTTGCTTCTTCTATGTTCCTATGATCCCTTTATGTCACTAACGGTTTGTTCACAAAATAACACTTCACTCATTATTTCAATGGGATATAAAGATCAGTTAACACAGTCACTAATCAGAATTTTAGGGACACCAGAGATACCTTACAACAGTAAGTTCACTGGGCAGAATTTTGAGACTTCAAATACTCATTACAAATGAATTCATTATTCTAGAGATTTCATTCCATTTTTAATGCTAAGGAATTAAATAACACAATTGAGTTATTCAATATGCACAGGGTAAGAGAAATATTCAACAGGCTGTATTTGGGATGTGTTTTAAAACAGAGATTCTGAAGGTCTTGGTGCACAGTCTGAAGGCAAAAGCATCTTTTCCAGGTCATACCTGCGTCAGCGTCAGTGGCCTGCACCCTTGTCAACAGCGTCCCAGGCTCCGTGTTTTCAAACACGGTAATGGTGTAGGGATCAGCAGAGAATTCAGGGGCGTTATCATTCACATCTTCTAATGTGAGCACAATATGAGCTTGACAGAATCTTCCCCCGCCATCTGTGGCCTTGACTAGAAGATTATAAACTGCTTGCTCCTCGCGATCAAGAGGGACTAATGTTTTCAGCTCACCTAAAAACCAAAAAACAAAAATAAAGGGACTCACTTCAAATTTTAACATGTGAACTGCAATGGCGCATCTTATTTCTCCTTTTCTCTTAGAATTACAAAATCTGAGTAACAGCCTTCCTTTGGAGGACAATTTTATCAACCACAGAGTCAACAGGTGTGTGAGCACGGCGGAGTTCCAGGTTTGCAAACTCTGCCAGGTGCTAGCTCTTTAAGTCGTAAAGACCTCGAGGCTTGGGCCTCTTGTGTTACAAATAATGTCACAAAAGCAAAATAGCTACCAAATTTACCAAATTAAAAAAATCTTCTTAATTGATTCAAAAATTAGATTCATATGTTCCAATTAGTTGGCAGGGTGCTTAGTAGAAAACTGTTATTTGACCCTAATTTTAACAAGATACAAATTATAAGAGGAAAACAATCCTAGCGATTTAAAGATGAATGCAATACCATTAATCATTTTAATGAATATGCTCAAGTAAATAAATTTATGGTCATGAGTTTAAGAAAATAAGCTATATTTAAAAATGGATAAAGCAGAAAGTTTGAAATAAACTGTTTTAAAAGAGTTGATATAAACAACTAAATTTTAAATCCTTTGAAACTTTTAAAGTAGGTGATATTGCTGTTAATTTTTTATCTCATCTCAAATTTTACACATTAAATTGCTGTTCACATTTCTAAAAGATGCCAATTTTGTAGCATTAGAGTAAACTTCACAAGAACAAAATGTAATTCCAAATTTTGTATGTGATCTAAAACCACCCACGTATGATTTTGTTGGAACACAATTAATTTTGCCCCAAACTCCATTGTTACCTGTGTCTGGATTTAGTTTGAATTTTTCTGCACCTGGACCAAATAACGTGTATGTAATTTCAGCGTTGGAACGGATGTCTGCGTCTGTAGCAGAGACCTGCAGGATCAATTTCCCAGGAAAGGCGTCTTCTGGAATCGTGTCTGAATATAAGGTCTACGAAGATTTTAAACAATATTGTTAACAGAAAACATTAAAGGTTAACACGACTGCCAAGGGAATAATGGAAAAGAAATCATTTCGCTTGGCTATAGAAAACATGAGCAATAGCTAAAAATAAAATCCCAAGGCATTTTCAAAACTATTCTTCTTATAAAACAATGTGAAACGAGGAGACATGTAACAGTTAACAACTCTGTACCCCTGAAAGAGCCCGACCTGACCTTTAACCCACAGTATTCTGAATACTTTATGCCTTTGAGCTGGTTTCATATTTAATTTAAATTCTTATGAGAAAATATTAGTGCTCCATATTTACCCAAAAATCAGAGAGAATAAATACCTATTATATCATATCTACTTATTTCTCATACAAGAATTTATTGTTTGCAATCGTTAACACATAACCAAATAATTGCAATGGAGAGAGAAGTGACTCTCATGTCTGGGAGAAAACAAAGGTTCCCCAGGGCTCAGGGGGGCTGGGGGAGAAAGCGATGCTCCTGCCAGGCTCTTCTATCACCCTGCTCCATCCTGTCTTGCTTCAAATCTGACCCAACTCTCCAACATAACAAATGGTTGCTTCTACTTCGAACTATTTAGAAATCTCTGCCATAAACTGAAACATAAGACAAACAGGCAAGATTTTATTGAGTTTATTTTCTTAATATGAGCTCAATTTTAGGTGAACCTCATTTTATGACTCATGAAACAGGATATTTTGCAATACTGATGATTTCCAATGACCTAGTGTCCTAATTTACTATTTCCCAATAGTATTTGGGAACTGACTATTCCCAAAGATGATAGGGTATTAAATCCAAATAATATGAAAGTGTTAAAAAACAAAACACACATATTTAGTTTCTATAAGGTATTTATACATATATATGCACCCACACAGAAATTATCCCTCCCTTCAAAAAGAATACTGTCACCAAAAGGTACAAACGTGGATTGGCATTAACTCCTCAACCCTCAGCAGTTCCACTTCCCTCCTGACTGAATCGTTACCGTCCTTTTCCCTAAGAACAGCTCTGTTGCTTTCCAGCTACCACACGTCTGCCTACTGCAGTGTTCTCCAACTCCTCCGTGCCTCTTCAAAATCACTGTCCCCTCTACCCAGCCTTCCCTTAATCTACCACACTCTTCTTCCTTCCTTTTACTCTCAACTCTCTTCACTGGCCAAATCGATGTCCGTGAGGCACACTCTTTAATCTCCTGCATTCAGGCGTCCACCGACGTCATGATACGGAGACCGCCACCAGCAAGCCAGTGTCAGAACCCACACTCTGTTTCACATCTGGATCATCTTTCTAGCTCTGTCACGTTCTGCTCGCCATGCTGCCTCCTGAAAGTTCTCTCCTCCTTCGTTCTCAGTAACACAGCGCTGATGTCTGCCTTCTCTTCCTGCCACCTCTGCTTCCTCCTCCCTTCTCCCTGGGGAAACACCTAGCTCCACTCTTTTTGTTACTTTCCTCTCAAAGGCATTCAATTATCAGTTATCCATTCAACGGCCAAGTTGACACAGCCTCTCCTAATATCCATCCCTCAATCTCACCATCTCTAAATGCCTAAAAAACACACTCAACCCAATGTCCCATTACCTTAAACCTAACAAATCTGAAACGGAACTCAACATGCTTCCTCTAAACCCAATTCCCACTCCAGGCTTATCTTTGGTCTTCCTCTCAGTCACTCCCATAGGAAACATTAAAGTTGATCTTGACCTAACACACTTGCTGTGCTGTCACCTCCCGGCAGGACCAACTGGGACCAGTTGTTCCTTTGTAGTGTCTCTTGCCCTTTCATTCCTTCTGCCACCTCTGCCTACTCTCCGTTATTTCCTTGCTTTCATTCTTCCTCATCTAAATGGACCCAATACTACCAAACTCATCTTAAAGAACTCTCTGTTCCTGTCATCTCCATCTTTCAAATACAAAAGCACTCAATGAGTCCCTATTTTCTCTAGGATAGATTCCCGTCCCCTGGATGGACTGTCACAGCCTCTACAATCCAGTTTACCCTCAAGCCGCACTGCCCTTCCACTTCGACTCGATTATCTAACTGCCACCTCTTGAAGGCTCAGCTCTTCCTCATCCTCGAGCTCCGTGACCACCCCTGCTCAAGTCCTGGTCGTGCAACCTTGATGGAACGGCTCTTCTTTGGTCTATTTGCTCTCATCTCAGATGGCGGCCCCAGAGGTGTGGGAGCCCCATGGTTAAGCTCTCAGTTTCTCTAGTGTGTAGAAGAGCAAGTGCCCCAGCAAGAGGCTGTGAAGCCAAACGCAGTCTGTAATAAAGAAGTGCTGGCCACACAGTTCCCCCAAAATACGCTCAGCCCCAAATGGAGGGAATCCCTTCAAGAAAACTTCACAGGCATTTTTAGAGTTAAACACAACTGTCAGCCTGTCTCTAATTTACAGTATAGTTGCACGAGCTTTTTAAGCAATTTAATGATTCCCACAACAGTTGTGAAGCTAATCCAACTCTTGCCCCACGTAACACTCACCTCTGCTTAAACATAAGAGATTACACCATGAAACATATGTGATTTACACCAAGCCCCAGATGACAGTCCTAATTGAACGGTTTAAGAAAGCAATCTGAACACACAATATATAAATTTAAAGAAAGAGCAGCCTACCTTCTCACAAATGGGACTGTTGTCATTTGCATCAAGAACTTTCACTTCAACTATAGCTTTTGATGAGAAGGTCCCATCAGTTGCTGTGATAGTCAGAAGATAATTGTCCCTCTTTTCCCTGTCTAGAGGTTTCTTAACATAGACCTTCCATTCACTCTGTATATTTTCAATAGCGAACTGCCCCAAGGGATCCCCTCCTAGGAAATCAATGGAGGAAGACGAGAGTCAAATTTGTTGAAATAAGGAAAGAAATAAATAACAGGAAATATAAATTGTACAAAAGATAATGTTATGGTTTAAAAGAATTATGGTTTTCAATTTTTTAAAAAATTTTTTTGGTGAGCAAGATTGGCCCTGAGCTAACATGTGTTGCCAATCCTCCTCTTTTTGCTTGAGGAAGACAGTCGCTGAGCTGACATCTACGCCAATCTTCCCATATTTTGTATGTGGGATGCCACCACAGCATGGCTTGATAAGTGGTGTGCAGATCTGCACCTGGCATCCAAATCCATGAACTACAGGCTGCCAAAGCAGAGTGGGTGAACTTAACCACTACACCACTGGGCCAGCTCCAGAATTATGGTTTTTTAAAAAATAATTACATGAAATTAAAAAATAATTATATGAAATTCCCCATTTACCAAAACGAAGCAGCATTAAAATGTGTATTAAAACACAGCACTAAGCCAAATAAAATATAAAGACTACTAAATGATACTTTAGCCTACAGTGAAACTATATTTTTTTCTTAATTATATTTATTAAATGTTAAGTCTAAATTTCAATAGAATGAGTCACAAAAATCAAAAACACTCTAATAAAACAACTGTTAGCTTTGTTCAGATAAATAACTTGAAATGTAGCTTAGCAGATGTTATTTAGTTCTACCTAACTAAAATCATCCCTTTAACTCCCAATTTCTATAAAATATGTTGTCTCCGAATTTATACTTCTAATACAATTTAATTTCAAATTACATCTAGTTTGAATTTTTTACCTGTTATGTAATATGTCACTTGTCTGTTAATCTCCTCAGAATCAGCATCCGTGGTACTTAAGATGGCAATAACCCCACCTGGTGGGTCATCTTCACTCACTGTCCCTTTATAAATCTCTGCCGTGAACCGTGGGGGACTATCATTGACATCGGTGACAGTGACATCCACAATGGCTGTGGAGGACAGCTGAACCTTTTCCCCATGATCTGATGCGACCACTTTAAGCTGGTAATTGTCTCTCTTTTCATGGTCCAGCTCCTTTAGGGTTGTAATCCAGCCTGTTTCCATGTTAATGGCAAAAGATTCCAGGACTTCCACACTTTGTGACTGATCTAGACTATACATAACTTGGCCATTGGTTCCTGAATCCAGATCGGATGCCCTGATCTGGATGACCCTACTACCCCCTGGCAGGTTTTCAACAATAAATGCCTCATATGGATTAGACTCCACGACAGGGCTGTTATCATTTGCATCTTTCACTTGGATACTGACATCCACAGAGGCCACCACCTCAGAGTCATCGTGAGTGCACCTGGCAAGGATGGAAAACTGATACCACTTGGTGGTCTCATGATCAAGACTCTTCTCCAGTTTCAGTCTCCCACTCTGTCTGTCGATCACAAAGAACTCATCCCTGTTACTTTCGGGAGTATTCCCTTTGATTAGGCTGTAAAGAACAGTGCCACGATGTTCTGCTCGGATGAGATCTATCTCCGTTCCAATAGGCATGTCTTCTGGAACTGTATAGGTATAAAATGGCTCTGTAAATTTTGGAAGCTGCATTTCCGGTGGAAGTATTTTAACATAGACAGGAACAACAGACTCTTTGGGTGGAGACCCATTATCCACAGCTCTGACAAAGAAAGTGAAGAACTCATTTTCTAAGCCAATTAAGCTTTCCTTTGTAGTAATGATGCCAGACAGTTTGTTAATTTCCAAATTCTCTTTAACACTTTCAGAATCTGCTTCAATGGCGTAGGTGACATCAGCATTGGATCCCTCATCAGCATCACTGGCAAGAACTTTAATGACTGATGTCCCTTTGGGAGCACTGGATCCAATGTTCACTTCATACTTGGTTGCTCGAAATTGTGGTGCATTATCATTGTCATCTGTAAGGATGACATTAATGGTGCAGAAAGCAACTTTTCCTCCAGCATCCTTAGCCATTAAGCGAACTGAGATTACTTTCTCTGCTGGGGTTTCTCGATCAAGTTTTTCCAAAGTAAATATCTGACCTCTCTCATTTGTGTAAAATCTGTCTTTGGCAAAGTCATTTACAATATGGTAAGTAATGTCACCGTAAATACCAGAATCCCCATCAGTTGCTTTAACCTCAATCACCAGGGTGTGTACGGGAGCATTTTCAGCTAGCTCCACTTCATATTCATTCTGAAGAAAAACAGGACTGTGCAAATTGCCTCCAATTACAGTTACATGAACCTGAGCTGAACTTCTAAAAACTCCATCAGAAACAGAAGTGTTAAGACTGTAAAATGGCTTCAAGGTGTGGCGGCGCAGGTTTGAGAGTGTGATAATCCCTGTTTCACTGTCAATGACAAAATTCTTATGATCGTTGCCAGACAGAATGGAATATTCCAATTTGTCTATGTCTGAACTGTCCGCATCATAGGCTTTTACACAGGTCACAAAATGCCCATGAGTCGCATGCTCGCTAATTTTGGCTTCATAAATCTGTTGGTCAAATAGCGGTGGATTATCATTGAGGTCAGTGACATCCACTGTGACAATCACATCACTGCTCAGTGGGGGCATGCCACTATCAACAGCCCTTACAAAAATCTTGTGCTGCTGGAACTGCTCATAATCCAAAGTTCTGACTAGTGAAATGAGACCAGTGCTGCTATCTATATGAAAATGATCATGACTCTTGCTATGATTCCCAAACATATGGTATGAAATTCCTCTATTTGGCTCTGAATCAGAATCTGTTGCTTTAACTTGAACGACAGATGTTCCAATTACAGAAGCCTCAGAGAGGGTTGCAGCATAAGACTGTTGAACAAACACAGGAGGGTTATCATTGATATCTTCTACTATTATGTCAACAAACACTTCAGCATGAGCCCCAGTCAAGGAGTCAGTTGCTCGTATGCTCAGTTTATATGCTGGGTGGGACTCAAAGTCCAGAGGAGCTATGACATTTATCACTCCAGTGTTGAAGTTAATAGTAAACTGGCTGAAAGGATCCCCATCTGTGATGCTATAGAACACTTTCAACCCTTCTGGACTGTTGGCTTGTACGTGGACCACGGGACTGTGGATCTGGATATTCTCTGGAATCTCTGCACTATAGAAAGGCTTTTCAAACACAGGCATGGCTTTATTCATAACTGTGATTGGAACGATCACTTCAGCTGAAAAAGCTGGGTTTCCTCCATCTTTGGCGACCACTGTGACGAGATATTCTTTGTTTAAGGTGTCAGGTTCAAATTGCTTTTTGAGTGAAATTTCACCTGAGGATCCAATTTGAAAGTGTTCGTGATGTTCCTTAAGGTAATAATGCACTTCCCCGTTCCTGCCGCTGTCTCTGTCCACGGCAGTGACATAGCGAATAACATGGCCCACCACGGTGTCCACTTTAACAACAGCGTAGTAGGGAAGGTTGACGAACACCGGCGCGTTATCGTTCTGGTCTTCTATGATGACCTTCACAACGACATGGGCCACTGCTGAAGGCTTCCGTTCCTGTGTCACTTCCACCACCACATCAAACGCCTCCTGCTGTTCCCGATCAAATGGTACGCCAGTGGTGGACACCACTCCTGAGGTGCGGCTTATCTTAAATCTGCGATCTGGGTTGAGGATTTGATAAAACAAAGGCTCATTGATTGGATTCCCAATAGCAGTAATGACAGCTAATGTTCTGGCTTCGGTGGAATTCTCCTTCACTACTGCAGAGTAGAAATCTTGGGTAAACTTTAGTTGGCTTTCTTTGCTTTCTTTCACGTTAATTTTCACAGAGGTAAAGCTTGCAAATCTGCCGTCAGAAGCTCGCATGGTTAACTCATAGCGGCTCCTTAACTGAGTTGTGTTTTGCACAGTTATGGTACCAGTCCTGTAATCCACAGAAAATTTCTCCCCGATGTTGCCTTCGGTGATGGAGTACATTAACTGTGAGAATGCGCTTGAATCAGCATCTGTGGCATTTACGGTGATGACTTTTACTCCTTTGTAAGTTGGCAACAAAAGAGATGCTTCATATAATGACTTGGAGAACACAGGAGGGCAGTCATTAATGTCAATTACATGTATAGTCACATTAGCTGCATATTCAGCAAATAAACGTGGTGTTCCCATGTCATGCACTTGAACGGTAAAGTGAAAAGTACTGGTTTCTTCATAGTCCAAACTTAGCACTGTATGAATAGCACCAGTGCTGGAATCAATAGCAAAATATTTGTGTATAGATGGTTCAACAATGTGATAAACAAGCAAGGCATTTGATTCTTTATCAGCATCAACCGCTCGAATCACTAATGGGACATTCTCGGCTGTTAGGACCACACTGTTAATTGAAGCTGATTCGCTAATGAGTCCTGTATATTCTGCCTGCATAAAAACTGGCGAGTTGTCATTTTCATCCTGTAGATGCACCAGAACAGTCGTATTAGTGGACAAACCAGCCATGTTAGTTCCTTGTATTATCAGTGTATAAATGGGCAAAGTTTCAAAATCCAGGGCTTTCTGAGTGATGATACTTCCAGAATGTGGATTAATATCAAAAGCATCAGCTATATTTCCATCTTTTATTTCATATATCACTGATGATTGGCTATGGGCTGTAACCATTCCAACAAAACTGCCAACGCTGATAGTTTCACTAATTTCAACAGAATATTCTTTTGATGTAAACTTCGGAGAGGCATTGTCAGCAATGGTGACAAAGATATGCACAGAAGTTATTTCACTCATTGGTGGGCTGCCTTTATCTGTAGCTTTGACCATTAAATCATATTCCACTTGGTTACTTCGATCTAATTCTTTGGCAGTTTTTATAGAACCCAAGATGGGATCTATTGTAAAAGAATGTCCAATATTTCCTGGGAGGAGAAAAAAAAAAGCATGTTAGAGAAAAATACAAGGACCAGTAGCAGTAGTAGTTGGAGATGCAGAAATAAAGATAACTTTAAAGATTATACTCTGAAATGAAACAGAAATTCAGGGATTATCAACATGTGAATGGAACTTGTTTCATTTTTAACTTGTTTCATTTTTATCCACCTAAAATAAATCAGACTTTTCAGAGTTGTGTTCATCAATTATGAAAAGCAAGAAACAGAAAAAATATCACTCTGTACCTAGAGCCCAAACGCACTCTCTATGGGCTGAACCGGCAATGTGTTGGGGAAGGATATGGTGATCCTTTCATAAAGCAGTTAATAATTTTCTAAGAGTCCCTCAAAACCCCTTTGGACCGTATTTATTTTTTCAGCATTTATCACTTGCAAATTCTCACAATGCTTATTCATTAGGAAAGATTTCAATTAACTAAAAAACTTTAACATGCTTCAAGAGAGTTGTCCCTTATTTTACATATTCAGAAAATTGATTGAATAAGCTTGGTTAATCTGCCCCACTTCACAGCTCTTGAAGATGTCAATAATATTCCCTTCTTAATCTTTTTCAGATTTATTCTCTAGGTCAGTGGTTCTCAACGGGGGGCAATTTTGCCCAGAAGGAGACATTCAACTACATCTGGAGGCATCTGGGTTATCACTACTTTTGGGGGAGAGGGTGTTACTAACATTTAGTGGGGAGAGCTCAGGGATGCTGCTCAATATCCTATAATGCACAGGACAGCTCCCACGACAAGCAAGTTTCTGGTCTAAAATGTCAATAGTGCCGAGGCTGAGAAACTCTACTCCAAGATAGACTGTTTCACTTGTTTTCCTTCGGACCTTTTCCAGCCATACATATTATATTCATGTACTCAGCCGCAAATGCCAACTCCACGCTGTTCCATAGCTTTGTATCATCGATTGAAATCTTCCTGAAGAAACCAGCGGTTTACTACAGTTCAGCAGTTTACTAACTTTTTGGACAGATCCAGGCAGCGTGAGGGTCCTCAGACTGGCTCCATCCATCAACCCTTCACCCCTTTTCTGTTTTATAAACAGGAGTCCAGAATCCATTATTCTAGTCACAGAATTGAATTGATTTTCCCCAAATGAACTATTACACTTACCCAAAATAAAGTTGACTTGCCACTTAAGTACTTTTTCAAATCCCGTTTTCCTCAAGGTTTGCAATCGAGTGTGGCATTTCATGGACCAGAATTGCTTAGCGTGATCTGCAAACCAGGGGATTAACCAGGCACTTCTTTCTCCACATCATTACTTGTAAACACTTCCTCTACAGCCTTCATTTCCTTCCTTTGATACATTTTCCAAAATTCCATGATGATTTTTTCTGAGGCCAGACCCTGCCTGGTTTTCATTAAGTCTGCCTGGCTCTACATCCAGGCCACAAGGCAGTCCCTCAGGCCACAACAGGGCAGAGGCCCAGGCCTTCTCCAGGCCCCAAAGCTTTGAGCTGAACCCTCGACCAGAAGTGGGGTCCTGCTGCCTCTGCCAGGCCGTGCAGACCCTAATTTCCAGCCTGTCTCCATGAGAGTCAATGATCCCAGATTCTCTCTGTGTTTTAATCAGCCATCAAAACTCTAAGGACCTTTCTCATCCTATCTGTGCATCACCTCACCTTCCAAAACTGACTGATTGCCTGGACCGATACAGGAGACTATGGAAACCTCTGGACAACTGTCTTCATCCCCACCCCTTGGACTTTCCTATGTCTGCACTAATAAAGCAGCTGACCTACCATATATTATATTCATTCATCTATATGTATCTGTTTTATTTTGTATAGTGAAATCTTATAGCTTCCAATATGCAAGCCCTCAAGTGGAGGAACAAATGGATTTTATCTGCACTGAAACAGGCTGGTGGTGTCGGAACATACTGCTTTCTGCATGACTTGCTCCCTGCCCTCTGGCCACAGCAGCCTCCTCCTTGCTCTTCAATCGGGCAAGCATATTCTCATCTCAAGACCACCATATTTGGTGGTTTCTCTCCTGGAACAGTCTTCCCCCAGCTATTCTCATTGCTTTTCCATTCGTTCACATTTTATCCAAATGCTCCCTGCTTAGAGAATGTGATGGTGACGTCTTCCTGGCTCTCCCTGTTCAGAATGGCTATTTCTGTCCCGTTTTTTTCTTTATAGCACGTATTACAACCTTGTTCTTTTATCTGTTCTCTCACTGGAACATCAGCTCCATTTAAGCATGCCTTGTTTTATTCATTATTTTATCACCTGTGCCTAGAAAAATGCTTGAGACGTAGGAGACACTCTGTAAATATTTGTTGAATGAAATAACTTTTACACATGTATGAAAAGTGAAAGAATTAAATACCAGACAGGCTGATGAGCAGCATGAAAAAAATTAATACATTCATTAAGGTACTATATTTACACTTCTATTTGGTTTTGTTTTTCTGAATTTATATGTTTATTACTACCAACAACCATCTGTTAGATTAAGCACTTCCTATAAAAGTATCTGCAAAAGGAAAGTGTACTAATTAGGAATCTGAAAAAACTTATCAGTTGTGTGAAATTCAGAAACATTCTTTATTACGTGGAGTACCTGGACTTTGATTAAGACAGCTCTGAGCTCGTCACTGATAACCAGAAGGTTAAACAAGAACCCAACTAGTCAATTAATATCTGGATCCCACATACATATCTACTAAGGCAGAAACCATTGGCTTTGCAGATGGGAAAGCAACAGCATGTTTATGTGGAATCACACTGAAGGCTGCTGAGTGGCTTGGACATGCCCCAGTCTCATCCAGCAATAGGCACATTTACCAAATACTGAAACGCACGTATGGTATTCATGAACGAATCAACAGGGCAGTGGGACACGTATATAACAGGTTCAGGCTTCGTCATTCTTTTAGCTGGAGGTCACTGGTGGTTTCTAAATAGCGTGAAATTGTTCTCTCTATTTGAACAAGGCAATTCTCTGGACAAGCACGTGAATTTGTGCTCATTAGCCACGACTATATTACACACATACACCCCAAAGGGCACGTTGGAGAGCTGTGCACAGGAATCTGCTTCTTCCCACGATGGACGCGCTATGGATGCTCAGTAAGATGCTGACTGCCTGACAGTATAGCAATTTCTATCAAGTTTCAACTGCAACTATATTTAAACTAAGTTTGGGGAAGAAAACCAATTCTAGTCACTAAGTATGTTTACTGAGTGTCTTCTATTTCTAGCGATACGAGTTTTGAAGTCACAATAATCTGTACTTTCAAAAGACAAAGAGAAGAAAGCACCATATAGCCCAGAGTATAGTGCTGTTCTATCTCTAAGCATGTAACTCAATTGTTACTGAAAATATCCTTTAATTAATTCCTTTTTCCCTAAAGACTCCTCATCAGACCAAACCTTTTGCTCAATAAATTGCTGCTAATTAAACATGCAGTGTTACAGCCTGAATTTTTATAACTAGTCTTCTGAACTTTATTAAATGTAATCTGACACAAATTAGGAGCAGGTGACTAGAAACAAAACTGTTAAATGAAAGGCTGTATGACCTTTCACAGTTCCAGCTATTCCAATGGATTTTTCACACACACAATTCCGCTGCCTTTTAATAGGACTCATTTCCTATAAAGTAATTGCTTAGCACAATTTTTATACTACCAAATCCATAAAAGTATCTTCTTCAAAGTCTAAGTTTTCTATCAGAATAGGCCCTTGGCATTCTCTATTCTTTGAGTGGAAATACAGTGCCATTCCTGGAATACCAAATCACTAATCCGTCAGTCACCGGGAGCATTCAAAGAATGCACACGCCTTTAGCGAGGCACCAACAGTCATATTTTAACCACCCAGTTGTTGAAAATTATGTGAAAGCTAAGGGAAAGTTTCACATTTTCTCCTACACAGACCCAGTCAGTTTGTCTATGAGAAAATTATTTTACTGGAGTGCTCAGGCATGCACAAATGGAATGCTGTGTTTTTTTAACAGCTAAATTTCTGAACCAGTGGAAAAACCTTCATCTCGTCAGGGCACTAACTACACTGTAGTACGTTTTAACCCTGCAAACACGGGCTGTATATGAGATCTTACTTGTGAGCAATGGACTGAATTTGGTCCTTTTCAGGGAAATAAATGAAACTTCAAATATATTAAGAAATAAAAATAGTTTAACCACATAAAATACATTAAGCATTGTTTTTTTTAAATTGCTCTCCATTTGCTCAGCTTTTTATTCTATTTACACCTCTGCCAATTTTAATGCCCAGGAAAGACACAATTTCTCAATACGCAGAGGTATGGACTTATTAAAAAAAAAGTCAAGTGGACAATCACAATACTCTAAAGTCATTATAAAAACAAAAGAATGAAAGAGACTATATTCTTTGTGACAAGAGCACCGAGAAAAATGGAAAAATGGAAGCTGCCTTCTTGATATTTAATTACTTATTCATAGTGTTTGGCACAAGGAGGGAAAGTCTCAAAGCAAGGTGACCTCCTGTAAATCATACCTACAACTGTCTAGGCCCATAGTTTCAGCTGGGCTTCCTCACCCTGTTGCCTCTGGCCCCACTGCAGCAGAGCCCTTAGCCTTTTCAGCGTTTCCTCAAGGCCTAGCACCAACCTGGGGCCTACTGCAACAACCCAGCTCCACGAATGAAACACAACCGTCAAAGGTGCTTGGGAGTGAAAGGGACAGAACATCTAAACCTGGAACGGGCAGGAGGGGCATGACACCCTCTTTATGAGATCTGACCCAATTAGAGCTGGAGGAGTCAGCACTGCGTCCTGGAATTTCCTGCTCTGCCCAAGAGAAAATACTCTCTGACTAAAAGTAAAACATTCAATGACTAGACTAGTGTTTTCCTCATAGTGTTTCATAATTAACAGATTATTATGGAGGAAAATCATTGTGTGGTTAAAACAATTTTGGAAATACTAAATTGGTGAAATAAAGTTTTCGTTACTGCAGGACTTTTCAGAGCCTTGAATTACGCTAATATTGTGAATCTCCAAGAACTTAACCCAAACTTACTTAGGACTCTCTTTGCTTTCTAATGGGTTAAAAGTTTAGGAAAAAATCCTCTTTCTCCTAACACGTAAAATGGGAGCTGAAGATCAATTTAAGCAATTTTTACAGTGATACACAGAAATGCTTCAACATCTAGAACAAATTTTAGATAAGAAGTATACTTTTTAACAAGTGCCAAGTTAGAAATCTGTAGAGTGCTCCAAAAATACCTGATTCGATGGAGTACAATACTTCAGCATTTTTCCCTTTGTCCTTGTCCAGAGCTGTAACCTGCAACACGACTGAGCCGACAGCTGCTGACTCATAAACCCGCCCTTCGTAGGAGGAACTCGTGAACCACGGGGCATGATCGTTCGTGTCACTGACATTGACAACGATCCTTGCAAAGTTGCGCTTTACAGGGACATCTTGATCTCGTACCTGAAAGAATCAACCCATTATCAATCCCGTTGGGGTTTTCCTTACAAATGATTAAAAATCATCACTCTCAAACACACAAAACCCATCAGAAAGCAACGGGTGGGGTGGGAGGCGAATGAGCAGAAAGCTGTACCATGACTGTAAGAACGTGCTGGTGAATGGCTTCATGGTCAAGTTTTTCAGAAGTATAGAGCGAGCCAGTCGCAGGATCAAGACGAAATTTCTTGAGACTCAACGGATCGATACTACTCTGCAGAGTGTAGATCAGTTTGTTTTTCTCATCCTTATCCAGAGCACTGATTTGTAAAATTTCCGTTTCTGGCACTGTGTCTTCAGGAATAACAACTTCATATTTTGAAGTAGAAAATTGAGGGCGATGGTCATTTGTGTCTATTACTTTGATGAAGACCTGTGATGACAAAATGACTCTCATGATAATATTCCTAATTATGATGTTTTCATAAAGAATCGGGGGGAAAAATCAGATGCACAGTGAAAACAATTGATTTTTTAGCAAAATAAAATACAAATATGAGAAACAGAAGAAACAAAAACCCAGAATCAAAAATAACTAAATTTTCTCATTGATATATTACGTATACGAGTAAGATAATGAAGACCTTTCTAAATTCTTGAGACTAACTTTGGAGAGAAAATGTAACACTTTCCACACACTTCTTTCTTAGATCTCTTAGGTCTCCACTGAAGAGGTATTTCTAGATTACTCATGTAAAGATAACGGAGAAGTTACTTTACCAGGATTTACAGAAGACTAGTTTCCTATATCAGATTTGGATCTGTAATTACCAGCTATTGAGTTGATGTTGCTGCTAGATGCTTTCCTCTTCTAATCTTTGAGACTCCAAATTCCTACCAATAGACTTTTTATATGCATAAAAACAAAAACTAGAAATATGCTTTAAAATTCTTATGTTTTTGTGATCACAAAACCTTCATATAAATAGTAAACATTCAATTCCTAAAAGCAATTTAAGTACATTGAAAAGATAAACTCTCTTAAACATGTCGACATAGAATAAAAACCTTAGAGGAAAAAAAGTAGATGTTAAAAAACTCAGTACTAAGCTAAAATTAAAAAAAAAACAAAACTTTGACAGTAAAGATTAATTTTCAGATTGAAAAGACATACATGGACAAGGCACAATGGAAATCACTCCTGATTATAAAAGATGGTTCACAGTTATGAACAAGAAATGTGAGCTTCGTTGGCTCATATGGAATGAGGGGTTCACTAATCCAAATGGCACAGGAGCCCAAAGTCCCAGGAAGGTATAGGTAAATTGTTAACCACACCGGTGCAGGCTTATGAACTAGAAGACTTTCTTTTTTGTGTGTGGGCAAGACTGGCCCTGAGCTAACATCTGTTGCCCATCTTCCTCTTTTTGCTTGAGAAAGATTGTCACTGAGCTAACATCTGTGCCAATCTCCCTCTACATTCCATGTAGGACGCCACCACAGCATGGCTTGACGAGTGGTGCTAGGTCTGTGCCTGGGATCTGAACCTGCGAACCCTGGGGTGCACAAGCAGAGAGCACAAACTAAACCACTGCACCACTGGGCTGGCCCCTAGAGGCCTTTCCATGAAGACTACACCAGTGTTCTCACAGGACACTAACACATCAGTGATGGATTTGTAACAGTAAACTTTACAGGAACACAAAATGCATTCCCCAAACCACAAAATGGTTTTATGTGAAAGTTATGTAAACATTTAAAACCACAGATGGGGGCCAGCCCCATGGAAGAGTGGTTAAATTCGTGCGTTCTGCTGCAGGTGGCCCAGGGTTTCATTGGTTCGAATCCTGGGCGCGGACATGGCACCGCTCATCGAGCCACGCTGAGGTGGAGTCCCACATGCCACAACTAGAAGAACCCACAACTAAGAATATACAACTATGTACCGGGGGGCTTTGGGGAGAAAAAGGAAAAAAATAAAATAAAAATCTAAAATTATAGATGCCTCACTGAAAGGTCAATGATGATCCAGAAGGGATGGCTATAAACCTAATTTCTATAAGTTAGATTATAGATTCATTTTCACTATAAATTTACAAATATTTTCTCATGGAGTGTGACAGAAGTTGGGGAGAGACAGTTTAATCCTGCTCCAAGATTAACCACAACTAAATGGGGATAGTCAGAGTGAAAGCAACCATTTCTGACAAGGCAATTCAACTGAAACATATCATTAGGCACTCACGTGCTCAGCACTTGCCTACATATGACTGAGGGTGAAAACAGGTGTATGACAGCCCCCGTTCCTCAGGATGCATTCTACCCCATCGGGCAATGTCTCACACATGCAAAAGCCTAATGAGGCTTCACACAATGACAAGCAAGGTTTTAGGAGCCCTGAGATGGTCTGGGATGTTCAGAAGGCTTTTGAAGCATTAGGTAAGGCTTTGCCTGCGTAGGTCTGAGGTTAGCAGATGAACGTATGTTGGGGTAGTGGGAAGAGCTCATCAAGGACAGGAAGCCAAGGGGTGGCATCGAACATCCTATCTCCTAGAGACTTGAGGGCAGGACTTAGAACTAGAGGATATTAAGTAAAGGAGCAGGGAGCACGTGGGATCGAATATGCAGCCTTGACTCCCGAGCAGAGGCTGGAGAACTACACGTCCTAGACGCTTGGAACCTGTCGATCAGCAGAAATGCACCTGTGCTCCTCTTCCCAACTGGCACACCATTCTGGTAGCAGGCCGGGCACAACGAATTGCAGGGATAGAGAACGGAGACAATAAGGTGACGCAAGTGTCAAGGAGGGGCAGATGAGAGCCCAAACCAGTGCTGATGGGCAGCAGCAAACGCTTTGTGAGCGCTCGCTGGGTGACAGCCTCAGAGGGCTTCAGGAGCAAGCACCTGTATGTTATCTCACTTCACCCTCAGGAGCACCCCAAGAGGGCAAAATCACTGTGTCCCTTTTCCAGATGAGAAAATGGAAGCAGCACAGTGGGTTACAGCCACTTGCCCACAGACAGCGGTAAGAGGCACAGCAGAGATTCAAACCCAAGGGCCCGCTCCAGAGTATGAGATGCTGATGCTCGAGAGGAACAGAAGGAAGACATGAAAGCAAAGCTGTTTCCAAGAAAACAATGTTCACTGGATTTGTAAGTTATCTTGAGACACCAGATAAAGGAAAGGGACTTGAATTCATACCGGTCAGCAGCCTCAGCTGAAAACAGCAGGACAGGAAGGCAAGACGAGCTGTTTCGACACAGCACTGGCACTTACATGATGACCCTGCCACTGCCCATCTCTGTGGAGGGTGTACCTTGGCTTCTGCGACAATGCTCTCCAAACTGCAAACACAGCATCTGCTGTGACTGCCAACCTCGATGCAGCAAAACCTGCTCTGATGGTTCCTCAGTGTTACCTACAAACCTGAATCCACCCTGCTGTGTTCCAGGGCCCTATCAACCGGGTTCTGATCTCAGAGTCTCTCTTCAGGTGGTATCTGCTGCTCTGCTCCCACCCAGATTACTCCCTCTCTGTTCTCACCCCAGCCTGGAAAGTGAAACCTAATTACCCATGTTCCCTTTGTCCCACATCTTAACAGGTCACCCCATGCTCTGTAACCATTCTCTGTCTCTCTCTGCAAGCAATTCATTAGGATATTATCAAGACCCTCTGTAAAGACCCAAAAAAATAATTTACAGAAGTATAAACGAGGCATTGAATTTAAGATATTCTGTACCCCTGAGAAAGGAAGACTAGAATATATTTCCTGAGTTTTATAGGAATTTTAGTCAATCTACACTGTATTTCATACTAAACTTTTAACCGTATAAAACTACAGTTATTGAGGAAGGGGTACATTGCTGATTATTGACTTCTGTAGTAAGTGATAAATGCTACAGGTAGATACATCATCTTTAGTAATGAGAACACTTGGCACAGAGGGCCATTTCTATTCATTATTTCCTTTTCCTAGATTTCTGGTTAGTGGATTATTTGAACTGGTCTACAGACACTTATAGTCTTTAAACATTTCAGAATTACCCTGTTAAATTTATTACAATTCTTGATGTTTTCATTCTCGTTTTCATGCTCTAAAGTCTAGCTTCTCCAATAACAACAGTTACCGACAAAATGGAAATTTTAATACTGTACTAGAACTTTTACATGACAATCTCAAAATGACCCCAAAGCATGGTACATTTATCACTTCTAAATACAATAAAAATCACAAGCATTTGGAGAAAGGAATAAGGTCTTTTCGCAACTGGCTTTAAATTATCTATTTGTTTATGCACTGAAAAGACAGAGATTTTTTATTCTTCAATGAAAATGATGAGCAGACCATCTGTCTCAGTGAAGATTTAAAACAGTATAATCTAAAGCCAGAAAAGTGGACTTCAGAAGTATTTTATTCTCTAAAATTTCATTTCTTCCTTTCACTTTTCAGATATAGCAGATTATACATAAGCTTTTAGCTTCCGCCATTCTAATGTGGGCTCCAAGAGGCCAGGATTTTCTTTCCTCTGTTCAGCTTCTGGAACAATACCTGGCACCTAACAGGTGTTCAACAAATTCTCAAACAGCCCACACTGAGAATCAAAGAGAATTAATAAGAAAGAAGAGAATCCAAATTTAATTTATAGAGGTTTAACATTTAAAGTTCAAATCCCAACAATCTGGCCATCTCTTAATCATCAGATAGGAACAAACAAAGATGTTAAAGCAATTATTAGAACAATTGTATCAGTTATTTTACACAGCCCTAGTTAAGGTAGCCAAGGGGGAAAAAAATCTGGAAAAAGTGATTTAAAAGATAATTAATCACTTTAACCAGCTTTAATGAAAATGATTTGGACAATTCATCCTCAACAGTGATACACTTGATACTAATGAAGTTCAAAATGAGTACAAAATTAAAAGATTTTGATGGCATAACATGTTGTGTTTTTTTCATAGTCTTCTTTCAAAATTTTCAAAACTTGTTAATTACATGCAAAACCTAAATCGGGATTTGCAGCAGCATCGGAATGTCACGTCAGTCCTCCTCCAACAAATACATCATTAGTCACTCACTCACCTGAGTGAGAATAGTGGTGGTTCCATCTGTAGCCTCGACTGTGAGGTTGTAGTTTGATTTCTGTTCTGCATCAAGAGGTTTGGCAACAATGATGGTTCCGGTGCCCTTGTCCACATCAAAGTGACTCTCATAGTTGCCACCTAGTTTAAAGTAGGACAAATAGAAAAGTAAAAACAGATGAAAGGATGAAAATCTGTCATTTATTTTGTGGCTTTCTAACTCTTAATGGCATTTAAAAAAACAACAGAAAACCTTCTGATATATTGGACCAAGGTGATTCCAAGGAGCTTCCATTTTGCAAGACAAGAAAAGAAGGGGCAATTCGAAAGACAATGCTGATTAAGGCAAAGTTGAGCCATAATTGTCAAGGAAGCCACCAACTGAGAGGAAGCAAGAAAGCAACGCTGAAAACAGAAAAACACTGTCAACATTGCCAATGAATTACTTTCAATTTGCTTTTTCAAGGGTTCCGAATTTCTCTTTCATTTATATCTCAGGAGCTATCTAAGACATCATTTAGGAACCAAAATTGGCCATTTAAAAGTTTACTCACAAAAATTTTTTGTGACACTTTGAACATACAGCCCTAATAAAATAACTACTAAAAACAAATGTTAACTTCGAAAATAATAGTGCTAGTTAACATCAGTTAGTCCTGACTCTCACACACTGTGTGAAATTTTTTCCCATTGTTGTCAAACACAAAAAGCTTAATGAGGCAAAAGTTTCTGTGCTACTAACATTATCCAAATGCATTCAATTATATTCTCCATAAAACTCTCTTTTCAACTCCACTGACCTTGAGATACTTATATCAATGAATTGAAATGGAATGAAAACAAAGGCTTAATATCATGATGAACTTCTATTACTAAATCTACCCAGAAAACAAAAAATGCACACAGAAAACAGTGTTTAGTTAAACCTAAAACCAAAGATCTGGGGATGTATGAAAAAGATTATGCTTGCAACTGGAATGGGGGACCACGTGCACACCACGAAAAGGAAAAGCAATGAAAGACAGTCACTGGAAACAAAAAACTTGTAAAAATTGATGCTTTCATTTTAGATCTCATAATCTGAGGCAAATTATGCGATCTCAGCAGATACCTTCTGCTGTACAGTTCAGGTCACAAGTCATCTGAAAGATGTAAAACACTTCTCTAGCAAGTGTGTCTCCTGGCACAGCCAAAAGGAAGCAAGCAAGCATGGAAGGCAAGCACAGAACAAGGGAGAGCCATCAATCAAACTGGTTCCAAACGCAGTCAGAATTAACCGGTGAAGGACACACTGGCCAGCAGCAGCCTGCTCATCTGAAATGCAACAGGAGTTAACAGAACGCAAAGCAACTATCCTGACTGTAGTTAGCTAGGAAAATAATCTTTTTTTATTCCTAAAACTAAACACAGATGTTGAAGACATCAACAGTTTCGTATAACGACCAAATTTGGGAGAATGGCCTGTCTAGGGTGCAAGTTCAAGGGGTAATGCGTGTACCAATTGCAGCCGGCGGTCCCTGTAGCCTACGTGCCATCAGCTTCAACCTGCTGACACAGCACTTGGGGGTAGGGTGGCTAAGGGGTGGACAAGGGAAAAGGAATACGAAGTTGACAGAACCAGTGATGAATCACGATACATACTTTTGATCTTCAATATCCTTATAATTAAAATAGTGTGAATAGAATAAAACAAGCTAAGATGTCAAAGTCTGACATAATTTTTTGTGTCTGTGTGTGAGGAAGATTGACCCCGACCTAACATCTGTGCCAATCTTCCTCTATTTTATGTGGGATGCTGCCACAGTGTGGCTTGATTAGCGGTGCCAGTCAAGATCCAAACGTGCAAACCCCAGGCCACTGAAGCAGAGCATGAGAACTTAACCACTACAGCACAGGGCTGGCTCTGCAAATTTTTTTTAAGTATGTTGGAGAATAAGGTATCACATTCCATGTCTAAGCTAAATTCAATGACAAAAAAAAATGGAACAAGAAGAATCAGCTTAGGCATGTAATTTTTATCACAGGATGATTTAATCTAGCAAACCCTGCTTCCTATTGAAAATAAGGTAAATAAAACTTAAAAAGTCATAGTTGGCACTATCGTTTTTAAGTTATACAAGTGAAATTTGTAAGCTTATTCCCTACAAAATACTGACATGCGACAGTCACATAGGCATAGTTATTTTAACCATTCAAACCACATTCACTAAAAATAGTAACATGCCATGTGTTACATATCAGGAAGGAAAAACTAAGAAGCTGTGCTTCTGGACCAAAACATTTAGATTTCTCTGTAGCTCCTTGATGCACTTTTAAAAACATTATTTTTATATTAATGATATGGTAACATAGAGTACCTTTTTGTTTGTTTGTCTGTTTTGTGGTGAGGAAGATAGGCCCTGAGCTAACATGTGTAGCCAATCTTCTTTTTGTGTGAGGAAGATTGCCACTGAGCTAACATCTGTGCCAATCTTCCTCCACTTTGTATGTGGGACACTGCTACAGCATGGCTTGATGAGTAATGTGCAGGTCCACACCTGGGATCTGAACCTGTGAACCCTGGGCCACAGGAGCAGAGCATGTGAACTTAACTGCTGCACCACTGGGCCAGCCCCAGAGCACTTATTTTAAACAAGTTTAATATACGTTAGATAGTATGAAAAATTTTGCAGTCAAAATACTGCAGTTTTACAGAAAGTCTCCACTTATAGTTCTTCCTTCCAATTTTAAAATCTGAGATATGCACAAAATCAGGAAACCGCAGACAGGTTCTCCTCGGTGTGACCTATACAAGCACAATGAGAACTAGGAGGCATGCTTACCAATGATGTCAAACCAAAGAGGTATGCCAGGAGGCTCGACAGACAGGACACCAATCATGTGAGCAACTGGATCGCTCTCCATGACAGTAAAGGTGAAAAACGATTCTTCAAACGAAATTGGCTCCAGGGATGGTGTGGGTTTGGAGATCCACTCAATATGGAGTCGAGTGGTTGATGACTTTTGGGGGCGACCATTATCAACTGCTTTAATCTATAAAATATAGGCAGAGGGAATAAAAACAGCCAATTAGAAAGGATGCCCCATAACTGAAGCATGGATTGGTTTGGTCTTAAACTGAATCAATCTCAAATATTTCATATCTGTATTTGTATATTCTACATGTTTAATGCTTGATAAAAAGAGTGACCTCTTCAAGAGTGACACTCAACATGAATACTAACTGGACTGACAGTTGGAAAGGGAAAAGCAAACTCATACTTCCCACTGTTAGGTCATGAATACTGAGGCTATTTACTGAAAAGTTATAAGAGAAGAGACATACGACTAGATTAATAGTCAAAGTATATAAGAAATTCAAAGACCAGAATCTTCACTCACCGAAAGAATATCATATTCTCCAGCTCCAGAAAACTTCTTGGAGGAAACCACTCCAGTTTTGGGCTCAATAAAAAATTTGCCATGCTCATTTCCATCTTCGATGCTATAGGAGATTTCTGCATTGGGACCTTCATCTTTGTCTGTGGCGATAACACGGTAGAGTGGCTCGCGCCTGGCGTTTCTTTCTCGTTCTGGTTTTTCCCGCTCTGGGAGTCTGATTTTGTAGAACTTTTGCAGGAACTGAGGTTTGTTGTCATTTTCATCCAGGATTTTCACAATTACTCTTGCAATGGTTGATTTGGGAGGACTACCATTGTCTGTTACAGTTACCTGTTTTTGCAATGTAACAGATCAACAAATGTTTTTAAATCATAGTATATAAAAAGTGACGATCTTCTTCCTAATAATGATAATGAGCATTTGTATGAACCTGTACAGTTCCCACAAGATTATGGCCCATACCTTCTCCTTTCATTCTGACAACAGCCCTGTGCAGAGGCAACCACCACATTTTCACATAGGGACTCAGGGAGGGGGGCGAGGGCTGAGAAAGACTTGGCTGTGAGCCCTGCTCTCTCCTCACACCAGCTCTCTTCCTCACCCCACTGTAACTGTAACGTGAACGTCATCAAAATGCTAAGCTATCAAAAACTTAATCTTTTTAAAAGGAAGAGGTACATGAAGATTTTGCTTTTAAATATTTCAAGTCCTCTTCAAAATAATATACACCCTAGGGGCTGGCCCCATGGCCGAGTGGTTAAGTTTGCGCGCTCCGCTGCAAGCGGCCCAGTGTTTCGTTGGTTCGAATCCTGGGCGCGGACATGGCACTGCTCATCAAACCATGCTGAGGCAGCGTCCCACATGCCGCAACTAGAAGAACCCACAACGAAGAATACACAACTATGTACTGGGGGGCTTTGGGGAGAAAAAGGAAAAAAATAAAATATTAAAAAAAATAAAATAAAATAATATACACTCTATATACTTTAAAATAAAATCTCCACACACTGTATTAAAAAACTCGTTTTTAAGTTTCATCAATAAAATAAGCTAACTCATCAATTTAAAATCTATGTTAAGTAGCATGCCATTTAATCTACCGGTAATCATTTTATTTTGTTTGGCTCTTTTCTTGTACAGAGGTTTTCCATGTTGAGTATGGTGGACATAAACATTTAAATTTAAGACCAACTTATTAAATAAGATTTTCAGTCAAAAATATATAAAATTACTTTCATTCTAAGTAAATTACTCATGTATTCAATTTAGCAATAAAGATCAGAGATTCTAAAGGACTGCCCCGTTGAACGCTTCTATATGCATAAGAGGCAATTTCATCCTAGATCAAATGTCCCTTTTTACTCCAGTGTGGACATGAAAAGTAATGACCTTAGTAATAGTTACTCTCCCCTCACCCACATTCTCCCAAATTAACTACTGCAATACTACAAGCATTACAGTGGGCTGACGTTTTCTGCGGAACTCTTTTCCTTTTGAAGAAGGTAGGTATAAATCCTGTTAGTGATAACAGTGGGAATGTGTCCTGAAGGAACTTGTCAAGAGTATTTAAGTAAAGTAGTTGATTTACTTAAAGTACAGGATTCCCCAACTCTCAAAATAAAAATTACTAGTTTAATTTTAACCTCTCAAAACATTTCCTTTTCAGTTTTTTATATGATCTTTAGGAAAAACATAAAAGAAACAGAACCAACGCTATGCTTTTTAATATTCATCACCAAGTTGATCCTAAGTTTGGGTCCAAGAACCAGGAGCCAGTAACACAGCTTTTAACATGTGAGGAAAACCACTCTCTTCTTTAAGACAGTCCAATCAATGCCAGCACTGGCCCTCGAAAAGACCCCCACAAAAGGTCTACAAAAAAAATACAAGATATGTAAACAATTACACACTCTTATATCCTATCAATGTCTTAATATTATCTCCAAAGTCCTAAGCGTCTTACACCTGCTCCCATGCAGACTTTGACACTCACTGAGAACAGAGGGCTCTGGAGAGAGGTATGCCGTAATGGGTGTGCGGTGCCGGGCTAGCTAGGGTGAGGGGACGGGGGCAGGCTGCCAATGTGTGCAACCTGCTGCTCTGGATGTTTTGCCATCTGTCTATTTTCTTCAGGAACCATATTCCCCCTTCTGTCAATCCCCGTCGTAACTCAACAAAAATTCAAAACTCTGCTCCATCATCAAGAAAATGGATTCAGGGGAATTTTGCAACTTAGGACTAAACCCGTAGATATAACACATGAAGAAATTACTAACTGTAATTGTGGCTATGAAACCACTTTTTCTGGATAGGACAGGTGTACATGTGCGTACATGTACATGCGCATGCGCGTGCACACATACTATATAGCTAAAGAACTAAATATTTCACTGACAAAGTTAGAAAATTCTGACCAAGGATGAAATGAAATTAAGTAGACAGTATTATGAACAGCAATGGTATAAAAAGAGAGAACTAAAAAAAAAAAAGAAAAACCACAGTTTTGAATTTTCTCAGTTGCCCATACTTCTAGAATAGGAGAGTGGTGTGGATAATTCACAATGAAATAAAAGCACTTGGCTTTTTCCAGTTCTGGCTCTAATAGTCACCACTGGCCTTTAACATGTGACAGAGAAATGTCAACAGGAGTCACAGGTTTGTTCTGCTCCGTCTTCCCTCTGCACTGGCTGCCTTTTCTCTCAGCCTCGTCCTGGTTTGCAGGCGATGGCAGCCAGCAGCCTCGGCAGGCCCGAGGCCACATTACACTCTACCTTCTTCCTCCAAATTACTCCTATCCCTTTCCCCACGACATATTTACTGTCCACTAGAAACTAGGCGACCAGCAAATGACAAGCTGTGTCTCCTCTTCCAAGGTCTAGAAGGCATTTTAAATTAACCACGAGAATGAGGAGCCTTATGAGAAGAGAATATCTCAGACGAGCACGTGTCAGACGTCAATCTACTGTTATTTTAGAAATTTGTAAAAAGCACAAACTTTATATAATTCCATTTAAAATACATAAACAATGCAACTGTTTAAGAGCAAAAAAAAAAACCTGGAAACAAGCTAACTACAGTCAAAAAGGCTGAATAAGATCTGTTAATATTAACATAAATATATCTCAAAAACATAATACTGAGGAAAAAGATACAGGAGGCATAGAGAAAAATATCACTTATGTAAATGAAGATGAAATTCAAATAATATGGTTTTCAGTTTCGTTTGGTGTGTGTGTGCATGCGTAAAGTACAAAAATTAGAACAGAACTTATGATAATGGTCGCGTATCCCGTGGACAGGAAGAGGGCATAAGACGGACATGAACTATGTTCACAATGATTTCTTCAGCTTTCTTTTTATTAATGACCTGAAGCTGACATAACAAAATAGTTAGAACCATGAACATTAGCGATGAATACTAGTTAACATGTACAAGATTGCCCCTTGCCATGAGACTGACAATATTTTAAAAATAATTAAAAATAAAGAAACGCTTACTTCTAATATGTGTTCATCTTGCTGCTCTCGGTCGAGTTTCCGGGATGTGGTTGTGATGAGACCTATAAAATGATAACAGTTCATTAATCCTCACAAATAAAGTCCATTACAAAGTACTGTAATTGAAACCACACTCTGAGCGTAAAAGTCTCAGCGAACTTTTAATTTACTCTGACAGAAAAAAATGCTTAATACAGGCAATTATTTTCTTTACAAATAACATACTTTATCCTTTCTCCTTTTAATGGTTCTTAAATCCACTCGATCAATGACAGTATTAATGAAGTAGAAAAACTCAAATGAGTTACATTTTCTATTTGTTTAGTAGTTTCAATATACATTTTGTTGGAAAAGTTTTAAAAAGTGAGATAGGTTATCCAGGATTTCATGCTCATCTGTATCTCCTTTAAGTGTGGCAGAGATGATTAATAACTGACAGAAATCACTTCCATAGCTACATTAAAAAGAACCATTGGAAAATACAATGTTGACTATGATTTATTACCTTTGACTCATCGACCCTCAAAAATGAAGACCTGTTATAAAAACTAACATGATTTTCCAGATAATGTTGCTCAAATAAGAATCATTTAATTTCTAATAAAAGAAGAAAATAAATGATTCTTCAAAGAAGTCCTATATTCTTTATTTCTTTGATTTTTCTATCAAACTAGAATATCTATAGTTTCAGTCTCCCTCTAGAACTTTAATGACTGTCTGCTAAATGTCAACATATTGTTGGAACCTAGTAAACCATTAACATTGATTAAATATATTCATGTACTTCACCAAAGATACAAACAAAATTCCTCCAACCACAAAAACATCCTCTAGAACCTGTGCTGATAACAGACAGGTGCCCAGTGAGTGGATCTGCCTTATGTGGCAAGACAATTGCCAGGGCTGATCTTTCTCCTGCCCAGCTTTCTCTTGTTTTCCCACAGGGAAAAACGTCAAATAATTCATATTTAAGAATAGACTTTATCACTGTCAGTGATTTTCTCCTATTATCCTAAGTAATTTCACAAAACTACCAATTAAAGGCTATTCAAACTGTTTCTCTAAACTTGTAAATGAAAGGTTTGTGTTTTCATTTAATTGGAAGTACTTTTTTTTCTTAAACAGTCACTAAGCATCTAAATCAACATTATCTTCCCACAATTCAATGATGCAACGCTCTCTTTTTAATAAGAACAACGAAAGACTATACCGTAACTGGATCCGGCGGTTTTTCCCAAACCATACTTATAGATTAAAAGAGGTTTAAGGAAAATGCTTCAGAATGCTTAATGGTGTGAAAATGTTGCTTAACGTGGCACAAACTTGATTTTCATTAGTGAAAAAACCTTTTAAAGTTAATCCTTTTTTTTTTTTCCCAATCAAAAGTTTACCACCCCCTTCTGACTGCGGTCTTAAGTACGTCAAGCACAGTCATGCATCACTTAACGACAGGGATACGTTCTGAGAAATGTGTCGCTGGGCGATTTCGTCATTGTGTAACCATCATAGGGTGCACTTACACAACACCAGATGGTAAAACTGTCTACACACCTGGGCTATATGGTACTAATCTCATAGGACCATCACCTATACGTGGTCCGACACTGACTGAAACATCATTATGTGGCGCATGACTGTATGACAGGAAATCACGGTAACTGGTCCCAACTAATTGTCCTAATGTGTCCATCAAAAAGTTCCCCTCAGGCTAGCCCCAGTGGCCCAATGGTTATGGTCACGGTGCTCTGCTTTGGTGGCCTGGGTTCCTGGGCATGGACCTATGCCGCTCTGTTAGTGGCCATGCTGTGCTGGCAGCCCACATACTCAAAATAGAGGAAGACTGGCATGGATATTAGCTCAGGGCAAATCTTCCTCAGGGGAAAAAAAAAGTTGTCATCAATAGTAACATCATCACATGGGGCAACAGTTTGGAATATTCATAGAAAATTAGAATTCAGCTCCTATAGAGCATAATGATTCATTGCATAGAGATACCCATTAAAATTCTGTTAGCAAATAAATAAATATCCATTAGCAAATAAAATTCCGCACTTTACATTTTACTTACAGCATACCAGACTGCTAATAAGGATGGACCCACATCCATACTACCAATTCAATTTAAAGCCAAAAAGCAAATCTGACATCATTTCCTAGGTCTGGAATTACTTTCATGTTCTACGAACTTCAAATGAATTCTCCTCTGTTAACTCAAATGGAACACTAATTCCATTCAAATGCAGTGAATTCTGATGCTCCTCTCTTATCCATTTTAGCCTAGCTATTCCTACCCACTCCTTCACTTCTTGGCTTAAACATCATTCTGAGGCCTCCCCTGACAGGCCTCGCCTGGGCTCCCACGGCTGGGTTCTCTTCTCCACGCTTTCATATTTCCTCTCTCATAACACACCACCCCACAGCATTACAGTCACTCATTTAAAAGTCGTCTTCTGCACACTGAAAACCCATGAAGACAGAGACTTTGCCTTCCTTGTATGTTTTGGCCACACTGCTCTCGATTACCCTCGAAAAATACTTGAATGTGTGACCACACAAATTTCTTAAAAGTATAAAAGATCAGACTTTAAAATATGTATTAGAGTAATAGAGATACATAAGCTACACTAAACTTGGAAATAATGGTACACATTTATAGCTTACATATGAGCCAACAGAAAACCATTTAATGTGTATTTCCTGACAAGATGTGTCAGGTACCACCACAGGTGGTCTAGTTGATGGTGGCATGAACAGATGTTGAGAGGCACAGAGCTGAAGAGCAGAGAAGTAGTCAGAGGCAGACAGACAGATTTGGGGTACACCCCAAGTATTGAAAAGAGCATGAATAAAGAGAAGGGTGGGCCTACTAAAAAATAAAAGAAGATGGTGGGCCAATGTTATTAAAGTAGGGGACATCAATGTTTAGAAAGCCATGAAGAAGCCCAAAGCAACAGGCTGGAAGCAAACCACGTGTCCCAGAAGCCAGGGCAGAGAATTCTTTAAGAAGTCCTTTGTCCAAGGACTTCAGAGAAGCTTGGAGGGGAAGATAAAGTGAGAGCCAGGGAGGAAGGAAGTAGACTCAGAAAGGTATTTCTTCTAGGAAGAGGAGACTGTTCAGCACCCTAACATAGAGGGCATGTAACGAGTAACTGTCAACAAGGGAAGACAGACAAGATCTAGACCAGAGCTAGCCAATACAGGAGCCACTAGCCTCATGTGGCTACTGCAATTTAAATGACACATAAGAACTTTCAGACTGACAAAAAGACCCTTCTTTCTAGGTTCACAACACTCCTACCAAAAGCAATCCTATGAGAAGCGTCACCGTGCTTTCTTTGCCCTAAAGCCATCACCAGGGAGAAGATGTGCATGTACATACGACGGGGGTGGCATGAGATGGTGCACCCCTGAGAGAAGGAGCAGAATAGTCCTTTTTGTGGAATTTTCATACAAAATGAACCCTGAAGAGAAAACAGAATTTCCTAATACTGTGAAGCAGGAAAATACTGGGAAACCTGTGGACAGTCTTTGGAGGTAGAGTTTACGTTACAGCCATCAAATGCACCGCGAGCTTATCATAATGGAAACGCTATCGAAACAGCCCACTCTCTAGCCACACCAAGCTAGTTGGAGAAATCATCGTGCATTTCACACCCACTTTCACCTCTGTAATTTTGCACACCTCAATCCTGCTAATCCTTCCCCCTTGCCTCCTTGATAAACATCTATTTCAAAATGAATCCAAAGTGTACCTTTTCTATACACCCAGTGCACGTTATTAACCTTGTAGGTATTAAATATCCTAATTAGTGTATCCATTTCTTTCATCCGAAACATTTGTGCTCATCTTTAATGTTTATTAGTAAATCCCAGAAAGATATACACTTAATAGAAACAGTATATTATTTCAGAATTGGAGAGAAACCTTCAAGATTATCAAGCTCAGCTGCCTGAGCCAAAGAGAAGTTAAATCGTTCCAAGGTCACCAGTAAGTCATATCAAAGGCAGGATTAGAATTTAGTTTTCCTCAGGCCCAGATGAGAGGTGTTTGGGGTTTTTTTCCTCCCCATCACGCCACACTGCACACTTCACTGCATGATGCTATTTCAACTCTCCATAAACTCTAAACTGTCACTTACATAAAGTGTAAGGAAACCAGCTAGAGTTAATCATTATTCATTTAATAGGTCCAAAAAAGCAAGCTAGAAAATAAAACAGAGTGGGTAAAAGCAGTGAAATGTGTGTGCAAGTGCTGCCTTTTGGAATTTTGTGTTTTATCTGTCTTTTCTGCAGAGCACAGTTAAATTAAAAATAGAAAGGAAAAGACAAGAACTTTGTCATGGAAAAACATCCCATTCTGTAGAGCAATACGTTTACAAATGGAGGTGGGCTGAGACCGCAGACACTATCTTCTCACCAGTCAGCAGTTACACACTCACCCCATAAATGTACGTAAAGCTAAGTAACCAAACTTTCCGTGTTTGACGAATACCATTAGAAAAACTATCCACGGCCTCTCAATGCCACTTTAGACATTTAAAGAAGTCATTTAAGAAAACAGAGAAAGTTAGATGAACTACAATGCCTCAATATAAAATTTTACTCTTTGACATTTCTTATAAATCAACACCAAAACCATCTCCAAACTTCTCAAAGTTCAAGAGGTCAAATAGACTTCGCAAAGTAGGGAGCACATAAAGGTGAAAATGAAAGGATTAGTAAGCGAAGATATGATGTGACATAGTTCCCCCAGGTGGGCTGTAGTTATGTATTCATTCAACTATTTTGTGCTGTCTGCTCAGAATGCAAAGAGGATTAAGATAGAGTCTTGTTTTCACGAAACAAGGAAGAAGGCTAGAAGATGACTATCTCCCCAAAACGATAAGACGTTAGACTAGAGTTTGCAGTAGACATAGAAAACAGGAAGAAAGCAAGGGCTTCTGCTGAGGGCTCTGTACTCCAAGTAAGTCTGACCTTGGATGACACGTAGTCTAGTAATCTCTGTCGTCCCAGCATACAACCAACCAACCACCCAAAACAAGAGCAAGCCCATCCAGGACCAGCCAGCCTCAAGCCAACCAGCCAAGTGACCACATTACTTGAGAGATCAGCCAAGCAGGGACAAGACTAGAACTGCCCAGCAGAATCTCAAACTAAATTACGTTGGTTGTTTCAAGCCACTGAGTTTTGGAATGGTGTGTTACAAAGCAAAAGTTAACTTGCATTTCAAATGACCTCACCTCTCATTGTTACTTGGCTTACTAAATGCCAAGTTATTGTGCTATGAGCTTTAAATATATTATCTCATTTAATCCATACGTATGCGACAATATCTATTCCATAATAAATAAATGAGTATTTTCACAGACTCAGAGAGATTAAGCTGCTTACGCAATACCGTTTAGCAAGGTGGTGAGTTGGGAGTTCAGTAACTCAGAGCATGAGAGTCTGAAGCCCACATTAAGAATGAGAGAAGCCCAGGAGGGACTGAAGACTTTGGTTCTGCAAAAATGGTTCAGAACATCAGCACTGTAGACACAACTAGACGGCAGCTAGAGAATGAAAAAAAAAGATTTCTCAGTAGGATTAAGGTCCGACTGCAATGAGAGAGCAAGTGCTCGTGACCTGTAGTAGGAGTTTTCTAAGAACCAAAACTGTAAAACGAAAGGTTCTGGATCCAGAGGAAAAATACTGCTGTGGCCATGTGTTCACCCTGCTTGGCAGGAAATTTACTTTGAACCCTTGTCCAGTCATTCTACTTAAGAATAAACAGAGGAAGATGGAAAGATCAAGAAAGAAAAAAAAAAAACTCTGCTCATCTGATTTACATTTCCCATTACTCTATTTTCCTCCAATCCCTACAACTATGTTGGCTTTTTTATCCTTTGGTTATTTTACAATAATGCAGGAACCACAGCAACATATGTTCTAGAAAAGCACCACCCAATAAAACTTTCTGTGACGATGGAAATGTTCAACAACTGTGCTGTCCAACATGGCAGCCCCCAGCCTGTGTGGCCACCAAGCACTGGAAACGTGGCTGGTGTAAGTGAAGAACTGAATTTTTAAATTGATTTAAATTTGAACAGGCACAAACCGTCTCTGACCCTTTAGTCTCTGATTTCGAATTATACATGTCAAAACCAAGAACTTGAACATCTACAATATTCAAAACCGTTTTCTGTAGTTAAACTGTGAAGCAGTAATTCAACAGTGAATCTATTTGTTATCAAAATCCAAATTCTGTAAACATCCCTCTTAAACCAAAATAGTGAAAAAAGCAACTTTCCAAGATTTTAAATGTGCTGACACTGCTCCATAATGCTCCCTCGCTGTTACTGGTCTCCATCTCTCTGGGTTCAGCTGGTGATGAAGAAACCAGGTTGGTTGGTGTTAGTTTACAACTTCATCCAAACACCTAAAAATCTGGAGTCTCCGTGTTTAACAATGACTTTTCAAAAATCATTATTCTACCCATTTATATTT
This sequence comes from Equus przewalskii, assembly GCF_037783145.1. Classification (NCBI taxonomy): domain Eukaryota; kingdom Metazoa; phylum Chordata; class Mammalia; order Perissodactyla; family Equidae; genus Equus; species Equus przewalskii. The sequence continues at coordinate 22,623,537 of NC_091858.1, read as the reverse complement.
TTTGCTTCTGATGCTATCTTGGCTAAGGACTACAAATTAATAAATGAAATGGCTGTTCACAAGCAGCCATGATGTTGTCATGAGGTTTACTAGCTCAAAGTCACCCACTTTTCCGTCTGCATTGTTACTCAATTTATTTTTCAGAATGTCTTCCCTAAATCTGTCACTCTGAGACACACACAGAAGCCCAAGACAAGGCCCTCGTCCTCAGGGGCATACTAGTTATTTAAGGAAACCGCCCTTATACTAAAAAGCAGAGACGAGTATTAAACCACTCTCTCCTACTTCCTTTTAGGCAACGCTAATTGTGTGCTTCCCAGGACCCGGCTCTGGGCCAAGCATTTTAGACATGTCATTCTCAATGAGTAAGCCAGCAACCCTATACGGGAGCTACTGGGACACCATCTTCAGTTTAAAGATATCTGAGGCCAGTAAATGGCATCCTGAGATCTGACCCCAAGTCTGCCAGATCCCAGAGCCCAAGCTCTTAACTCACATACATGACTATCAATATACAGATAATTACATATTTAATATGTATAATGATTACACAACAGAACTATTCAGTGAATACATATAAGCCTCTCCCATTACGTGCCCTGAAAGGCTCTCTCCATCCAGCCTGGCTCCTTGGGCGGGAGTCCTCAGGACCCTCTGTCTTTTTCACAATGGTGCATCAATAACAGCACTGTTTTAACTAACCCTTGACTGTAGGCATGCACGTTAGGTATATTATTTCCCACCGCTTTCCCCAGTCATTTTTCTGAAAGACTTTAACATACTCTACTCTTCCCTATGTTAAGAACTTTGTGCCATATTTGGTGGTACAGGAGTATCTGTAAGTCTCGGGCGTCTTCCTCGTGGGTGTGGTAATTTTTCACTAGCTGTTACTACCGTGATCTGGAAATGTGATTTCTACCTTTGACTTGCAACCACTACTTTAGCCAGGATTGCTCCCAGGACGTTCGGTGTGCTTCAAGAATGAGCAAATTAAGGACAATTACAATAAAACAACAGTGAGTAGACTGTAAAATTTAACATTACTCAAGCAACTTTCAGACAAGTACCACGAAAACACACAGAGGTGTGTGCATATATGTAAAATATGCGTGCACCTTCATGAAAGGTCAAACCCAAATTACTACCTGTAGTCACTCCTGGGGAATGGAACAAGTGGGCCAAAGGAAGTGGAGAAGAGAGGAGAGGGATTTTCACAGTTCACTTTACACACTTCTTTACTGTGGTCATCTTTTATTTTTAATGAGTATATAATTTAAAGAAATTGAAACATTAAAATATTTTAAAGGTCACCGTGAAAGCATATAGAAATGTTTATTGGTTGAAACTAAGGTTGAGAAGTCTCAAACAAATGATTCTCTAAAAACTCTGAACTATCTGGCCATATATACAAAAAACAAAAAATTAAAACTGCTTAGAAATAGTACAGCGGCATATGTTTTATAATTGCTTCTAATATGTTTTTGAAACAAAATTTTAATGAAACGTAACATACATTCTAAAACGTCCTCTTACTGTAAAAACTACGTTTGCTAGAGTCAGAGAGCCTTTTAAAATCTTTTAGCCCAAAAACTGCGCTTTGAAAACAAGGAAATGAGGCTCAGGAATGTTAAATTAATTCCTGAAGGGCAGTTAGCCGCAGAGTTGGAACCAGAGTCGAGTTCTCACCAAAGAAAATGTTCAGAAGTCTCCCTGTTGCTCCAGCCTTTTTCAACCAGGTGGGCATCAGAAGCAAGAGAAATGCCAGGCTAAACCCACTACTCCCCATCCCCACACGGAGGCACCAAATCAGAATCTCCACTCATGAACACACACCTTGTACAATTTCATAGAGTTTTCCAGGTAGTTTGGTGATCCACCCCATGCTAACCTCTTGGGCCAAGAGCTTTAAAAAGTAGAAAAAAAATCCATGCTCTCTTATTCTAATAGTTTCCTAAAAACAGAATTGTTTTTAGTCACTGTAACTATCACTCCTGGCCATATTCTGGAACAAAGTGTATTATTCATTTCTCAAAAACAGCATTTGAGAAAGAGAGAAATATAACAGGACTACATTTTTCCGAGAGATAAACAGTACTTAGGAACCATAATTAACATTGCAGAAATTACTTCAAAGAAACAGCCAGGAGAGCCTACGTGAAGATTCCAACTGCTCTTAAGTTACTTATTAAGCCTAAAACATCTCCCGGGATCTTTCAGGCAAATCTGCAACTACTGACGCAAATCATTAAATTCTGTTAGAATATAAGTTAACAATGAAATATATGTCTTTCCAACATAAAAGAAAACAACAATCTAAATGGTTGTATCAATTTCCGTTTAACAGCGTATTTCCTTCTTTTTGGAAACGCCTTTTGTAGTACGCGTTCAATGGTGGTCCCCCCCGCAGAAGATATGTCCAACCTGAAACCTGTGACTGTGACCTTATTTGGAAAAACAGCCTCGAAAGATGTAATTAAAGTATCTCAAGATGAGATCACCCTGAATTTACAGTAGGTCCTAAATTCAATCACTGTCCTTTTAAGGGAAAAGCGGAGAGAGATCAGAAATACACAGACATAGAAGAAGGACCCTGTGAAGATGCAGGCAGAGACAGAAGAGATGCTGCCCTAAGTCAAGAAATGCCAGGAGCCACCAGAAGCTGAAGATGCTAGGAAGGATTCTCTCCCTTAGAAACTGCAGAGGGAGGGCGGCCCTGCCAACGCCTTGATTTTGGACCTTGGGCCTCTAGAACTGTGAGAGAGTACGTTTCTGTTGTTTGAAGCCACCCAGTTTGTGATAACTTGTTACGGCATCCTTCCAAATTTAATACACCTTTTTATTCAGCTAGCAAACAAAAGTACTCAAAGAATACCAAGAAAGAAGAATGAGGTAAGAACTGCAAACAATTCCACCACCCAAAGATAAACACCCATATGATTTTCTATATTTTGCTATAGTCTTCATTTGAAACGCTTTATGACTTTATAGGCTGTCATTTTATACACAAGACAATGAAAAGGCTGAGGACTGAAAAAAAAAGTCTCAGGCTCAAAGACGATTTGGGGGAGGAAAGGGCCAAATGCTCTATATAATCCAAGTTAACTGCATGCTTTCCTTCAAAAGGACATGGGTTAAGTCTTATTAGTTATATCTTTGAATGTATTATCATTTCTCATATTCTTTCCTCTCCATAATAGAAGAATGAAATTAGAACTGCCTAAATATGTTTCATTAACTCTATTAGCAATCACTATAAAGCTAGCTTAATGCCTGTAAGACACAAAGTCTCAATTAGAAAGTTGTTTCAACTCAGGACCAAGAGAGAAAAGACACCTTTATTCTGAATAAACCGAAACAATTTCTCTCTGTTCTTTTAAGAGTTTATTTAACAAGCAATACATGGGCCTCAGTGTACAATGAGATTAGTCCAAAAAATTGCTTTCAAAAGTAATTTTACCCAATAAAATATTCTCTTTAGTCAGAAAAATGTACCTGCTCACTCTACATTTGCCAAAACTATCCTTTCTGTTTTAGCCATAACGAATTCTCATTCCCCTTAGAGACAGGTTAAGAAAAACCAGCAAAATGTCTACTATCAGGAAAAATTAACATAAACTATACAAAATAAATATAGGAGATTTGAGAGGTTAGAAGTTAAACAAAAGTGTTTTAGAACTTTATGGGATATGTATTTTAAACCATCGGCTCCTGAATTTTTTTTTTTCATTTTCAGGTGCACTATTGAAAGACAGCCTGCTTTGAGCAAGTTAAACTATCAAAGAACTACAGAGACTAATCAAATGTATGAAAATAAAGGAAGCAACGTAATTAGTAATTATTCTAATTTTTTTTTCTTTTTTGCTGAGGAAGATTCACCCTGAGCTAGCATCTGTTGCAAATCTTCTTCTTTTTGCTTGAGGAAGATTTACCCTGAGCTAGCGTCTGGGCCAATCTTCCTCTACTTTGGATGTGGGTTGCTGCCACAGCATGGTTTGACAAGTCCTGTAGGTCTGTGCCTGGGAACTGAACCCATGAACCCGGGCCACTAAAGCAGAGCATTTGAACTTAACCACTACGCCATGGGGCTAGCCCCATATTCTAATTTCTTAAATGAAGCATTAAAGCAAGCATAGCACAGAGAGAGGCAGAAGCAAGAGACATCAGCTCAGAATCCTGCATGGCACATGGCTGTCACTCTATGGGGCATTTCCATGGGGCATTCTCATCTACAGATCTGTACCCAAAAAGCTTTAACAAAGTGAAAACATTCTCAGGACAAGGCAGTTACCGCAATTTACAAAGATCACAGCCGAGGTCCGGAGGACCACGCAGTGGGTGGATGGAGGCCATCACAGGTAGGAGGAGGACAGAAACTAGACCAAGGACAGCGTTTTCCTGTTCAAACTTCTTAAGACTCCTCTTCCAACAGGTGAAATGGAAATCATATGAATTTCGCTCATATTTAAAATCTTTATCAGTCAACTGAAAAATAAGTATTAAGCAGCAACTACACACGTATCATGCCCGGATCTATGGTACCTACAAACGAACATGGGAGGGTCCTGCCCCTCTAGGACCTGAGCCAGCACTGGATCCCCACCAAACACAGGCAAGACGAGCATCCACAGTAAAAAGGCAGAGCAGACATGGAAAGAAAGGCAGGGAGACTGGGCATCCTCAATTCCAGCCCTGTTCTTAAATGATAGGCCAAGAGTGAACGCTCAGTTTTTCCGATGGTTATCACTCAACATCCGTCCCCTTGGAGCCTTGGAGTATGAGCTCAGAGATGCTCTGTAGGGCTGCACCGTCTTTCTTTCGGTGGTGTGCTAAGACTGCATTTAACGAGAGCCCGTCTAGAGCTCTCTGGCAGCTGCGGCCATCTGAGCAGCTATTGTCTGTCCTTGCAGTCCTGGTGCCGGCAGGATTAGGCTTCGAGCCAAAAATGGCATTCTATTCATAGGCTGTCAAGGCTGGAAAGGCCCTCAGATCTCATTTAGTTCAAACTTCCAGAGTCCCATAGAAAATCCTAATAAAATGCATCAAATGATCAGTCTGAAGTCACACAGGCAGTGGCTGAGCAGGAATTTGCACCCTAAAATCTCCAGACTTCTCTTGTGGTTGTAATTCTAGCTCACTAGCTGTTTCTTGTTGAAAAGTGATAGCAATAAAACATAAGATAACGTAAGATCAAAAGCTAAACACAATTTATTGAGAATTGTCTTCCCTATTCCTATAAATGTCAGATATAGCAGACAGAGAGGAAAGAAACCCAACCTACTTAATCAGGTTAATATCACGTTGACGAAAAAGGGCTAATCTCAGATACTTAAATGCAAAATCTTAAAACACTGCTCCTTAAAATAACTTTACCAAATGATATTCAGCAACATATTAAAAAAACAGAATACCCTTTGATAGAGTTTACCCTAAGGATTCAAGGTTAACAGATTTTAGGAGGAAAAGCATATATCATCATCTCAACATGTGCAAAAAAGGCAGTGAATAAAATTTTACTCCTTTCAGACGTTAAGGATAACACACTTCACTATAAAATAAAAAATAAGCAGAACGAACAAGCAAGAAAAATCTATAATTCTTAAAACAACTGCATATATTTGGGAAAACTACAAATAGGTAAACTTATTATTATTATTTTCTAATGAATTCCTGCCATTGTAAGTGACTGGCCCTTCACTTCCTTCCTTTGTGGCTATCAAATGTTACCGGAAACCCTCGGAAGTTGTTTGCAGCTGGAGTTATTTCCTATTGCACTTTGTTCAGCCTCCATTCCAGCCACAATAAAATGCCATTTACTTTGATTGAGGGAAAAAAAAGCTGTAATGTGATCCTGGACTAGAAAAGGATGAGTACCCAGTCCACCTATTGGCTACTACAGCATTTTATGACTTTACCACGCTTTAGGAATTACAACACATAAACACTCTCTCCATATATGTATATATATGTATGCATACAATTTACATACAAATATCACCAAAGCTATCTGCAATCAAATAATATTTCCTATATTGAACATAAAGTAATTCTATATTAAATATGCTATCCTACCTGTAAACGAATGAATGAGAAACAGGCCAATGTATAAAGTTGTCCTCTACAAAGCATGAGAAGCTGTAACTTAGTAATTTGAGCATAAATATTTCAACTCCGCATAAGGGAATTAAGAAAACAAATGGAGGAAATGGTAAAGATTTAATAAGCGTACATATAACCAACTGAGACAGCTGGAATTTCAAGCTCTGAAATATTTTTAACAGGATATACCAGCACGAAGAAGTGTGAGAGTTCAAAACTTGGAAATATTTTATCTTCTAGTGAGAAACAGTAATTTCTCAGAGTAGAAGAGACCTGAATATTCTATCATCAACTTGCTAAATCTTCTCGGAGATTTTAACCTTGATAACTAATATTCTAGCCACCGATTCTTTAAAGAACAGTTTTAACAACCTAGAGAAGCAAAACACAGATCATCTTTTCTATGTATTCATCACTTAGGGCAATTTTTACTTTAGAAATATCAAATAGTCTACCCTCTCAGAAATAAATCAACAATTTGACTAGTCCAACTGGCAAATACATCAACTTTTTGGGGTCAGAAAACTACCATCAACCTGTTTTGGTATGGTTTGCTAGCTAAGAATGGCTTTTACCCTCTTAAATGGTTGAAAAAAATCAAAAGAAGAATATACTGTGACTCATGAAAAGAACATGAAATTCAAATTTCAATGTCCATAAATAAACTGTCACTGGGACACAGTCACGCCTGTTCATTTCCATACTCTCTACGGCGGCTTTCACTCTACGGGGACCGAGCTGAGCAGCTGTCACAGAGACTATATGGCCTGCAAAGCCCAAAATATTTACTACCTGGCCCTTTACAGAAAAAGTTTAATGATCCCTGCCGCGCACGGTTAATAAAACTAAGTTTAAACATCTAGTGTTATTTAGAAGCTTCATGCTTTTTGGTCTGAAGGTATCACAGAAATAAGATTAGCTAAAAATCAACCATTATATAATGCAGGAACTCTTAGTACAAAGAACAGAGAAGGTACAGAAAAACTGGCTCCCAAACCACGTTTACATCCCAAACCCAAAGGCAGAGACAGTGAACGTGGGACTATGCACCGAGAAGCAGCAGTTATGAAATTCGTGTCTTTCTGGCTCTGACCTCTGGGTGGCCTTAACCTCTCTGAAGTCATATAATAATTTGTAAAATGGAAAAAGCACAAATGGGGAAGACAGCAGACTCCCGGCATTTGCAGTCTCTACCCACCTCACAGGGCTTCTTGTAAGGATGAAGTACGTGAGTGCTTGTAAAATATAAAGTGCAAAGCACACGAGCCAAACCTGTCACTGCCCCTCTGGCTCCTTATGGAAATTTTGCTCGAGCCTCATCTAAAAGTGAGGTCAAGACATGGTAGAAGGTTGGAAGAGTGGCATGAGAAAGACGAGAGAATAAGACAAGATGACAGCTAAAGATGGAAAGCCCAGGCTTGCTGCTTTCTCTCTGGCTGTCTCCTTCAAGCTCAACTCTCACAGGGGCCAGGCAGGAGACAGTCTGATGGAAATCGGTCCAGAGAGAACCAGCAGGACTTACAGGATTTGAACAGTGCAAGGTGCTCCAGAGCCAGTGAGGAGAAGAGATTCAGAGGAAAGATCATCCTCCAAAATACACGAAATTTTAACTCTACAGAATTGATAAAGGAAAAGCTAAGAAAACAGGAAGATGAAACAGCCTCAAAATCGTTTCTGAACCATTCAAAGTTTTAAGTGGACAGAAACAGACCCAATACCTGTGAAAAAGCCTAAACCTTTTTAAGAGGCACAAGAAGACACAGAAATCACATACATAAACATGCACATGTATTCAAAAAGGGTGCTTCTACTTAATGTACATTTCCGATGACTTTATTTTTAACCATAAGAAAAACTCTTTCTAAGTATATTATATATGTTACTAAACAGGACGATGTCCATCAATGAATGAGAAGATGCCAAAAAGTGGCAAGAACACAAATGTGCACCAACAGGTGACTGGATAAGCATATTGTAGTAATATCTATACAAAGGATGTACAGCAACAAAAAAGAATGTACTCTTGGTACTCACTACAACATGCACGAATCTCAGAGTATATATGGTAGGTCCAAGAAGCTGTACAAAAAAAGGGTATATACCGTATGAGCCCATATATATAAAACTTTAGGAAATGCAAACTAACATATAGTGATGGAAAGTAGATCAGTGGTTGCCAGGGATGGGGACAGAGAGGAGAGTGGGAGGGAGGGAATACAAACAGTCACGGGGAAACTTCTGGGAGCGACAGATATGTTCATGGCTCGATCGTGGTGATGGCTTCACAGTTGTATCGCTTTGTTAAAACTTCTCTAATCGCAGACTTTCTATATGTGCAATTTACTGTCTGCCAATAAGACTTCAACCACATTTTTTAAAACTAAAGAGCAACACTTGCTTTGTATTTGGAAGCAATACTTGCTTCCAAAGCTTGGAAAACACCAAACATACAGATAAGAGACTAAAACTGGTCTTGTCTAAAGCATCCACAGGCCTAAAAGTAAGACTTCAAGATTATCTGCCAATTCTAAGTAGCATATCACTCCTCAGAGGTTCAAACTGGTAACATGGACTAAAAAGGCACTTTGCTAGGGCGGTTTCAGTGTCCTGAGGTTACTCGTGGATAATGGAACCTGTGAAGTGCACACTAGTCCCTATTGTTGGGGACTCCCTGTCTTCTCTGTCCTTGACATACCACAAAGCTGTGATGAGTTTGTCTGCGGGAGCTGGGGCGGTCAAGGCTCAGACAAGTGAACATTCTGTGCTCTTGTCTCTCTCCCATCTTGAGCAAGTGCACAATTCATGTTAAAAGAAGCAAACTGACCCCAGCTGATACTGGACATAATCTAACAAAAAAATGTTATAAAAATTTCTGGTGTCAACAAAAGTGTATCAGAAAAGGAAAAAGGATTAAGTCTCTTTTGCTTGTACAGTCTGAAAAAGAACGCTCCTCACCCTACTTACAAACAATATCAAAAGAACCACGTGAGATGCAGAGAGAGAGTTCCTGGCATCATAATCAAGCACAGAAACTTTGACTGGAAGATAAAAAACATTCAAAAAATGATCACACAAACTTGTCATTTAGAACCCAAAATTCAGATTATCAAATCCAGTCCTAGCAAGGTTTTTTTTCTTTTAATACTTTGTCATATGATGACAAGAGGAGAAAAAGGTACCGTAGAGATGGTCTCCTCTCCAAAATGACTCAGGTCATCTGATTTACATTTATACAAAATATTCCAAGGAAATGCATGTAGACTGTCAAAAATAGCTGGTTATTTATAAAAATAACAAATATTCTCCTTTAACCCTTATTCTGGTATTTAAGGTTTTCCATCAAGCATAGTCATTCTCCCATACACTCATCTAACTTCATCTCTTGGCTGCTAATTCTCACCATGCCTTCAAATTGACCCCCAACGTGATAAATACCCCCTTCCTCTTCTCCACCCAACCACTTTCACTACCGTCAAAATCAGCCCAGTAACATTCCCAAGGGCTCTCGTCCTCCTGAGTACACCCACCACATCATTCTGTTCCCATTCCTCCAGAGGTGTTTGCTACAGTCTTTGGCGCACTCTCTGGTACCCACCTGTTTCTCTTTGCTATTTCACTTATGCAGACTACAAACTTTCAAATTATCTCTTAACGTGCTGTAAACAGAGCACAAGCTCTGTGAACACCTGATGCGTAAACAAACAATGAATAACAACGAATGTCTTGCTCTAGTCTGCTGGACATCTTGAGAATCACCAGAGTCCTAAACTTACCTTTACCGCTGAGGAGCAAGGAGACTAATCTGACTTCATTAAACGTGTTTATCCAAAGGAGATGCACACATTTATCAATCTACTAAGACCTTGATCATCTTATGTACAGTTAATAGAGCAAAGGTAACATACACAAGTGGGAGAGGCTGTGGCATCTCCTATAAATGATTCTGGGGGCTCTGTATTTTGCAAATACGTGCCTTAACGGATGTGCAAAAGCACTCATCACTAACCATCAAATGGACCGACCTGGAAGCCACTTTTCCCTAAGATCCTAGAGGAAAAGCCTCGCTCATGCCCAGATGTCTTAATTTCCAGCCCATTGATTTTTCTCACTCAGCCATTAATTATTAAGTAACATGATTTAGGGTCTCCAGGTGGTGTTTTGGGTCAGTAAATCACGGGAACTTCCTCCTCCCAGACTGTCTTTCATCAGCTTTCACAGTCTGGCCCCCATAATACTGACCTAACTTATTAACAATAGTCTATTTGAAAAGTTTTGAGGAAGATGTACACTTTGAGGCATTACTTTTTGGACCCCGAGGATCGTGCCCAAATTTTCTGCTGAGTTGTGGGAACAGAACCATCTAGAGACAGACCTCGTGAAGCTGCATTTACCATATTCTTTAATAATGCCCATGCTAAAATATGGTTATTTCTTGATCTTTAGAGATGGTAGGTGACTTGCGGAACGATCAGGCTTTTTTATGAACCCTAAAGTTTATAATATACTTTGCAACAAATATTCTTGTGTACTAACTACAGTTATTCTCCACTATGACCTGCCTTCAACTCATAAGAAAATAAAACCTCTTCGTAATCCTTATGAATTTTCTCCTGCTGTCCTGCCAGCAGGAGGCATGTACTTCCCACCCAGGGGTTCGGAAGCTAGCTGTGGACTCCTGGAAGGCATTTATTCTCCCTGAAGATAAGGAAGAGTTTAGAAGTCTCCCCAGACATTCTTCCTAAGAGCTGTCAGAACAGAGAGACGTAAAGGGAGTGGCAATGCCACATTACCACCTTTCAAGACATAACACCATAGCAGTGATGTCATCTCAGAGGCCCCAGAGATAACCAAGGTTTCAAAGCTCCCCACTATAGCTCTAATCTATATAATTTCCTTAAGTTTTTTCTTCTTCTTCTCCTCAAATACACATTTATGTTCACACCTGTAGTATTTACTCAGATATTCAAAAGGACATTTATCGCGTGCTTGCCTGTCTCTTTGCAGAGGACTTAACCTAATCTATGAGAGAGATAGAAGCCGTTAGAAAAATGAAAACATTTAAAGTCTAATCCCACAAGCAATTTTTGAAAAAGGGGCAGTTACGTTCTTGAATTACCACCTCAAGGATTTAACTTCTAGACTTGTCTGTGTCTCAAGGTCTGTGGCCGCACCCCTACCCCACTTCCAAAGCAAATAGTTTCTTGACTCTAAAATTCTTCCCCCAAATTTTTACCAACTTCTAATCTTTCTTCTTTTATGTTCGAGAGTGCCTTCTAATTTTTTAGCTCTTAGCCCTCTTTCATTTTCTTTCACAAAAATGAGGCTGAGCCGGGTTACCATTTATGCAGTAAAAATAGTACACAACTACACTGTTTAAAGAGCCTTTTACTAATCATTTACAGATGCTACTTCAAATCTTCGTGTTGTAGTATAATCTCTTAATTCCAGCCTTCTGTCTTGGGCTCAGGGTCCTGCACCCTCCTCCTAATGATTCCAAAAGAAAAAACTCTCAGATCCCATTTCTCTCCTACATAATTAAATTCTTATAGGGCTCAAACATTTGTGATCAAGGACTGGTTTCCTCAGAATCCAAACCTCACTCCTATTCTCTATCAGAGGAATATACAGGAATTTGGCCAAAGAGCTGGCAGGATAATTATCTCAAGGCAAAAGTAAATCCTAATACATTCATATTAAACCTTGAAGTTATGTTTACTCTTAACAATCAAGAAAGACTATCTCTGTGAATGCCAGGTTGAAATATGCTGATGAGTGGTTTAAAAACTAACATTTTAACATGCTTCTTAAGAGACAAAATATTACATCACAAAATTTCTATCAGGTGTCTTTCTATGGGCATTTTGGGACACAGATATTGAACTCAAGCTTCTTTCCACCTTAAAAATTGCTTCTTTTTTGGAAGGGGCCCCATGGCCGAGTGGTTACAGTTCTGCATGCTCCACTTTGGAGGCCCAAGTTCGTGGGTTCAGATCCCAGGTGTGGACCTACTCCACTCATCGGCCCCGCTGTGGAGGCATCCTACATTCAAAGTAGAGGAAGACTGGCACAGATGTTAGTTCAAGGCTAATCTTCCTCAAGCAAAAACAAGAAGAGGATTGGCAATGGATGTTAGTTCAGGGCGAATCTTCCTCACCAAAAAAAAAAAAAAAAAAAGGCAGCTTCCTTTTAAGTGCAACAAAGGGAATTATGAAATAAGAATGGTACAAAAAAAGGAATAACAAAGACTGGTAAGGAAGCTGAGAACACCTCCTAAATTTTGATTTTTGTGTAATATTTCCTTGACATATCAAATAGACAACCCAGGAACTGAGCAGGCCAGCTCCCCCAGCATAAGGAAAGACTTAATAAGCAAAGACATGATCGAGGCATGTAAATCATAGTAAATCTCCCTCTTCAGAATTCATAATCAGATTCTATGGAAAAGTACTGAATCACTGAAACATCTGGGTCCAAAGGCCAGTGATCTCCTTGATAAGAAGTTTTATTTTCCTACAAATAAACTGTCGTCTCAGTGTCATACGGTGGTTCTTGTTTTAACTCCATCAAGAGATTGAAGAGTGCACCCCTCCAGGTGTGAAGTTTTCATTGCATAAATGACAGCTAACTTTTCACGACACAAACGACAGCTATGCTGCACCGTTTTTGCGAAATAATACAAAAGCAAATGAAAAACTGAGAAAAGAGTAGATGCACTGCCAAATGTAAAAGGACAAAGATTAGAAGTTTCTAAGGAATTCGGAAGATGACTTTGGAGTCGAGCGGCTATCTGCTTAGAAGCAGGGTCAGATACTGAGACGAGAAAAGAGCTAGAAGGAAAACCTGAGATATCAGTTCAAGAAAGTAACTGCTCCCAATTTGGAAGTTGTTAAAACTTGGTCCCCTACTGCCTGCAGAGAGACAGCACTGCTCTACGGAAAAATTCTAAAACAACATAAAAATAACTACCGTGAATCGTGAAATAAACACTTTTGATATTCTCCACAAAAAGCAGAGTTAAGAAAATTGGGATACTTAGCAGCAGCAGAATTTGCAGTAAGTTTAAGATATATCGCTAATTTAGGAGCTATTACCAAAACAAAGATGTTTGCTTTTCAACCTGCATGTGAAACTACACTAACGAGCAAAATGATAAAATAGCTTTATAAAAACAAATGCAAAGGAAAAAAACATTTGGACTCAATTTTCATCTGGAAATAAAGGCTTGTTTTGAATAACTCAAAAGAAAAACAACTTATTAAAAACTAAAGAAAAGTGGCTAAGAAAATTATTCTTAAATTTCCCCATATCAGGAGAACGTAAGCAAGAATATTTCATATAATTATATTAACACATACCTGTTTTAGGATGTATTGCAAAGAACCCTTGTGGATTTCCACTTGTAATTTTGTACGTCAGCTTGTCATTAGAGCTGGAATCTGGGTCAAACGCCTGAATTTGGACCACAGACACATCCTTGGGAGAATTTTCCATTACTTCTGGATAATAAACAGGCTCTGAGGTCTGGGGTGCGTTGTCGTTGACATCTTCAACCTCGATGTAGACCTCAATAAATGATGAAAGTGGTACCACACCCTGATCAGTTGCATAAACTGTTAGCCAGTAATGGGAGGTAGACTCCCGGTCCAGTCTATCTGAAGTCTCTATGACCCCTAGAGAGAAAGACGGAGAAAATCATGAGGTAGCATGTCAACAACAACAACAAAATGCCACTTTGAGGAAGTGTCAACCTAAATTACAACTCTGATTTATGGAGGGCTTATGTGTCACTTACAGCCGTGTGATCTTGAGCAAGTTACCTAACCTGTCTGTGCCTCAGTTTCCTATAAATTGGAGATAATGAAAGTATGTTCCTCACAGGGTGATTAAATGAACTAATACACACTTAATGACTAGACTAGCACATGGCACATAATATGAGCTATAAAAGTATTTGTCATCATCAGCATTAGGTGTCAGAAACTATGTGGAACACTTTACAAATATCATTTCGTTTAAGTCTCAAAACAACCCAATGAGGTGGGTCTTAAGAGATCATCTGGGGCCAGCCCTGTGGCTGAGTGGTTAAGTTCATGCACTCCACTGTGGCAGCCCAGGGTTTCGCCGGTTTGGATCCTGGGTGCAGGCATGGCACCGCTCATCAAGCCATGCTGAGGCAGCATCCGACATGCCACAACCAGAAGGACCCATAACTAAGAATGTACAACTATGTACCAGGGGGCTTTGGGGAGAAAAAAGAGGAAAAAAAAAAAGAGAAAGAGATCATCTAATGGCCCAGTACTTTTGTTCTTCCAAGGATGAAATGCATGGTGGGTTGAGATCTGCTGACTTTCCCAGAGATTGATCAGGGACCCAGAGACAAAACCAGAGATCTGAGCCCCACAGTCTAGCATCCCCTGCATCGCACACGGCATTCATCTGACCACAGCTACAGTTCAGAGAAAGAGGAGGAGCAACACTCCTCTCCACATCTCAGTTTGGTAGACACACCCTTTATGGCAGCTAAGAAAACACAGAGCATAGTTTTCAAAGTCCAGAATAAGGGATCGCTCAGGTCTCTTGAGTACCAAATCTTTCAGTTTCTTTTAATCACCTTCAACAAATGGCAAGACAAACAGTGTGCCAAAAACATAAATTCTCCCACTACGCTATAAGCTCCACAAGGGCACAGAGACTGCATCCTTTTCAAATATCAGTATACCCAGCACCGTACCCAAAGCCCAACTATTTATTAAATGAAGGAAAATGAATAGATATCTTAACTGGAGTTGATATAGAAAAGTCTTCAATTGGGACCCAACCTAGGACACACTTCTTCTTAAGTCAATTGGTAAAAGTTGGAGTTACACAATTACAAAGAAAAGGATAAGAGTGTGTCTAACATCTTGGCCCAGCCATTGAAACCAGTCAAAACTCTACCTATCTCAGGATTTACCTCTTCTGAGGGTGATGAACAGTGGAAATATCCATTTCTCTTAAGCAAATCTCACCTTTCTATTCAATGGTGTCATCTTGTCCTTTGGCTTTCCCAAAATATATCATTGTATTTTTTCTTGTGCATGAATTATTCTGAAAAAATGCTACTTTTAGGATTCAACACCATGGTCCAGGCTGGACATTGGAAATCCTACAACTCTAGAATCACTAAAGTTTCCCATTTAATGCAAAATACTATGGGGAAAAATAACAAATATTAACTTATCTGTGTTCAGAAATAAAACAGTTTTTATCCCAAACATAACCTGTACTTGTTATTTTTTGATTATACAAATTTAAATATTTGCTTACTTGAGGAGTTAATATCAGAAAAACTCATTTATTTTGAATGTTAGATAATCATAGCCAACACTCCCAAAAAGGTTTACAAGTTATCAATACCAAGTTTAATTAAATATTAAAATGTGAAATAGATTATCACAAAATGAATGTGTATTGCCATTTCAGAAGCATTATAATTACTTGCTACTGCTTCATTAATTCTTAGAAAACCCTCGAAATGGATCTATAATAAATGCTCCTGAAAATATGGAACAAAGGCAGAGAACTCTCACATAAAAGGAGCTAACTGGTCTCTCCGTGCAGCAGAGACAACCGTCAGATAAACTCAAATACGTTTTCCTTTTTCTCTGGTCCAAACATAGTCTACGCATACTCAATCTATTCACTAAATCAGTAAAATTATATCTGTTTTTAGCCTGAAAGAAGAGTGCCCTTAGTAACCAAGGGAAAACAATCTTTTCCAGTTTCTCTTTTTTCATCCCTCCCATCAACTGAGACAAAGGAAGTCACGGAGTAAGAGAACATTCTCTACTAGGATGACGTATTAACAAAATGAATACACAAATGCTCCTCTTGTGTTCTGCCATTTCATTAAACTGTAACATAATTCACTTGGCAGGTGAAGGATTATTAGAAAATGTCAAGAAGACAGGTACATGGTGCTTGCATTCACCTTGTACAAATTCTAATCCTCATATAATTCAGGCTGCTATTCACTTTTTAAAACTGTATCCCTCTAAATGTGATTCGTAGGCATTTAATAACAAAGATAACTATAGAAACAAATGTGTTCTGTGTTTACTATACAGCAGGCACTACAATAACTGTCTTACATGCATTATCTGATTTAATCTTTACATCCAACCTGCCTACATATGTGGTGGTACTATCTCCATATCACGGATGGAAAACTCAGAACGAGAGAGATGAGGAACCTTCCCAGAGTAGTATGAGAAAAGCGTAGTAAAGAAACTTTAACGTGAAAACTCTGAAAAGTCAAGTCAAATCTCATACTTTGTCCATTTTTTTAACATCAGTATTCATAAGGTTTGTATTACACGTTTGTTCATATAGAACAGCCTTCTCTCGTCTCAGGGCGGAAGGGAAAAAAGAAACATAAAATGCAAATATGAGGTTTAAATCAGAGACAAAAACATTCATTTATTTTTCATCAAGTTCCACTTCTACTCTGGTCTGTAGGTGTCCAGACTGTCGTGTACAAGCAAGGGATGCCCTCTCCTGGGAACCACCCCCCTCTCCCAACCTGGCTGGCAACTCAGGGCGCAGCCAGATTCTTCTTTGCATGAGCTCCTAGCCACAACTAGGAGGGGAAGTTTCTGAGTTCCAGGTAAACTCTGGATATTACTAAGCATTAAATCTGAGACAGCAAAGTGGCTCCTCTGAAATAAGGGAGAAATCAGGATTGTATTAACTAGCAATTAAAATAGTAAATAGGCAAGACTAAGATGTGCAGGTGTTCATATTTCATGAATCATGGACTGCATATTTTTATACATATCATATAATGATTGCTAAGATGTTTATCTTTTGATATACTTTAATTATTACATCCTTGTAAAAGAAAGAACGAAATTATTTAATATAGCTTATAGTTGACTATAAAATACAGTGAATTCTCAACGGCCAAAGCAAAAGGAGGGCATGCCGAATAATCTAACTAAAATGCTCAAATTCATAATAATATAAGGAAATTTACTATATTCATAATAATTTAATAACAGTAGGACTTAGTATACGCCAAGGACTTCAGCAGATGCGTCCCACGCATTAAATCATTTAAAGACCACAGAAATTGTACGATTTTCATCCCAGGTTTACAAATGAGAAAACCGAAGCTTAGATAAAGTAAGCAACTTGCTGAAGCCTTAGAGTGACTGAGAAACACAGCCATGGTCAACAATTACGGGTTGGAATCGGGATCTGAATCAGAAAGTCTGATTCCAGAACTCAGGCTCTTCACCATCAGGCTATACTGTCAACATTAGCTATATAGCATCATTGTCCCAGACTCCACAGCACCAAGGATGCTGAGGACCACAACGGGCTACTGCCATGAAGAGAGGCTACAAGCAGTTTTCAACTGCTAAAATAAGGATCCCCCTACACTTCAAGGACAATAAAGGAGAGAAGATTCAAGGACACCACCTGGTCACAGGAATTCAGGGTCTGGTGCCTATGCACTATTCTAATTGCAGATTCTAAATCTAACCACTGTTCTAAAAGCACAAAGTAGGGGGGAAAAGACCAGACACAGGCAAAGTTATTTTGTGTTCTGCTTTTTAATCAGTCTGCTCTGTCACAAGTACATTCTATCAACCCGCAGGCAGAAACTTCTGAAGCAGACAGAAAGCACTACCCTGAGCTCCATCTTGAATCTAAGCAGAGCAGACCACAGGTCCAGAACAGCTGGTCTAGATAATCTGCGGAGAAAGACCGGTCGTAGATCTGGCCTTAGCCATCTCAAAATCAAGAACTGTAGCCTGGCAACCCTTTAGAAATCCTCCAGGGCGATTCTCGTTTTTAAACAAAGTTGAAATGATTTGCCCAACTTGAGGGAGCGAAACACGCAGAGAGTTTCGAAGGCAGAGTAAGCCACCTCTTAATCAGAGGCTATGGGAATCCCAATCATTCTGCACAGGGGTCCTGGTTTCTGAAACGACTAACATACCAACTATCTAGAAGTCTGACCAGAAGCAGTGTCTGTTTCTCTCAGTCACTACAAGTCCTATTCCCACACTTAGTCACGCTTCTGTCCCCAGTCCTTCCTAAAGCCACACTAGCATTTACAGATGGATTTCTTCTATTTCCTTCAGCAGTTACCTTAAATCATGGAAAGGAAACAACCTTTCTGAATTCCATTATGAAGACTTCTAATTAGCACCTTTAACACAGGAAAACCACCACCACTGCCACAGACCCCTAGCCATCGCTGGAAGCGAAATCAAGCTACTGTTCATTCTCAAAACTCCACCTCACTCTTCCTCCTCTCAGTCCACGATCATCAACTTTCACTAAGTACTTCTGTGCACACTCGGTTACAAATTCACTTTTCCGGGACAATTCTCTAAGGAACCAACAAAAACTATAAATATTTAAACTACAGTTTTAAAGATATTCCTCTTTAACATATAGCCACGATAATACCGTAGCATCTTTTTCGGCACATATATATATCCATATACAAACTCGCCCTCTGTGGTCTTCAAGTATCTTCCTGTCTCTCAGTTCCCTTCTTTCTCTGCCATCTCTGCTCCTATTTTTTATTTCCTCTTTCGCTTTTTGAGAGAGCAAAAATAGTATGCAACTCGATGATGTGTAAGCCCAGGCAACCCAGGCCTTGCACAGAGCTCCCTCCAGCCCCAGAAGAGAAGCAACGCACTAAGAGAAAAAGCCCGAGAGAAGGATAACGTGGAAACGACCCCTTTCTTGACATGAGGTTACAGTACACAAGCAGTAGACAAGAAAGGGATGCTGCTGTGCAATTCCACTGTGCATACCTTGAACAGAGGAGACAAGTTTAGACAAGCTTGTTACATGCACCACCCAGCAATGTCCCTCTGCTTTAGTGAAACATTACAGAAGTAATAAATGCCTCGCTTTCCAATCTCGAGAATACAATGAAGACATTTTCAGGAAATGATGTTAATAAGCCGAGAAATTTGAAAGCAGCCGGAGATCTGGACCTGTTAAGTAAAAATATTTATCATTCCAAACATACTCTCTAGGATTTCAAAGCCACCACCAGATGTCACTATGGAAACTGATTTTAAATGAGCATACGGTGGAAAGGCCAGACAGAAAGAAAAAACTACAGTGTAATTGTTAAAAGAGTTTGACCAATGTAGCTGAAAACACAGCTCACAGCAAAATTTCTTTCTAGAAGGATTCATGAATGTCCATATATTTAATCAAACAGGTACTGATGTCTTCCCATATCCTGATTACGCAAAGGTTGTAGGATACAGTACCAGCTGCTCAAGTAAATGGTCCAAAAGTAAATAAAGGTTTCCAAGAATAACTAATTCCTACTCCCCACCATTCATGGCTAATGGTGCTGTTAACTCCAATACTGTCCTTGAATAGGAAAGGCCAGCATTCCCTCCAATTGACACAGGTGGAGCAAGAGACTTTCAACGTAGGAATTTTTTTGTATTAACTTCCGTTTCCTACACTAGGTTCAGTTTTTTGATTATTCTCCGATTTTTTCCTAAAGGTATGCTTTCTTTGGGTGAGGACGGTTGGCCCTGAGCTAACATCTGTTGCCAATCTTCCTCTTTTTTTTTTTCCTCCCCAAAGCCCCAGTACATAGTTGTATATCCTAGTTATGAGTCCTTCCAGTTCTTCTATGTGGGATGCTGCCACAGCATGGCTCGATGAATGGCATGTAGGTCAGCGCCCAGGATCCCAACTGGTGAACCTTGGGCCCCAGGAGCACAGCGTGCAAACTTAACCATTATGCCACCAGGCCAGACCCTCAACATAGTAATTTTTAAGGCAAAAGTAACATCATATGTAGCCACTATACTGCTAAAAATAATTTAAATGACTCGAATTTCCATGACCACAGAACATCTTTCTTCCTGGAATTTTCCTATTTTCTTTAATAGGTCTTGGCCCCTATCAAGCCCAGGGTCAAAGCTTTCAATAACACCTTGCTATTTCAGATTCTTCAGCCATCCAACTCAAAAATCCTTATAATCAGCAACAATCTGGCAAGACAAATATGCAAACTCTATCTTCCTTTCTGATATACCATGTCACATGCATTTTTAAAAAAAATTTCCTAGAATCAAGCTTAAGGCAGCAATTGTATGAAAAGCTTCTTTAGTCAATCACAAGAAAAACTGAAATACGAAATATAATTTTTGATGATATTTTCCCTGTGGGCAAAAAGGGACCAACAGACATTCTTTTCTCCCATTCCAAAGTTGCATGGTAAACAGAGTAACTCTTTTGGAAGTAAGTATCTTCCCAAATGTAAAATCAAAACTCACTTTAATAGAACAGAGATATCTTCTACATACTTGAGATACAATATGCCTTTCTACAATGAATCCACAAGTGGTTACTCAATTTTTTCTGCTAGTTATGGAAAAATCAGAAGTCCCATAATATTAAATATTAATCTGCTATAAGACATTCTTTCTGTCTTAAAATTACATTTAAAAGTAGACTATGAGCTCCCTACTAAAATGCAAACCCTTTGAGAGCAGGGATTTGCTGTCTGTTTTGATCAGGGTCTGGTAAACAATGGGTGTTTACGAAGCATGTGCTGAAAAAAGAATGTTGACCAGAAACAAAGTAACTGTCAGAAATGGTCCCAGCTAAGGGGAGCCTAAGGAGATATGACACCTAAATGTAATGTGGGATCCTGGATCAGAAAAAGCACATTTGGTGAAATCTAAGGAAATCTGAGTAAACTGTGGGCTTTACTTAAGAATGCATCAATATTGTTCATTAATTATAACAGACATAATAATACAGCTTGTTAATAATAGAGGAATCTGTGTGTGGGGCAGGCGCCATAGGGGAACTCTGTATTATCTGCTCAATTTCTCTGTAAATCTACTTAAAGTTTTTTTTTTTTTAAAGGATGGCCATCAGAGCTCATAATATGTAGATTAATTTGTATCCTTCTTTAAGTGATAAAGATTTTTTCAATTTGTTTTTACCTCATTTTCATTAAATATTAGATTTAGACTGATGATCCTGTTAACATTTCAGCATCTTGATGACATCTTGAGAGATCCTAATATGGAGTTAAAAAACCTTATATGTTAGGACTAAAGGTTTACACAGCAATCCAATTATATATCTGTTTACATTTTAACTTCTAAATTTACTGTAAATTTAAGAAAGATTTTTTTATTACTTTGTTTTGCCTTGAAAATATTAATGTGGAAAGTGGTAACATCAGTTTCTTGACATAAAAAGTGAGATTTCTGAAAATTTTACCATTCTTTAAAATGACTGCACCAATTTGACATGCAATACTTTCTAATGAATCAAAACTCTTGAATTCTTCTAGACATATAAAGTAGTAAATCATAATATAAATATATAATATACATATTTAATGTTCCTGCCTGCTTCTTCCATTAGTTGGCAAAATTGTGTTGTTATTGTTGACTACAAAAGAGGAACAAATGAGATAAGTGTCTGTTAAATTGAAGGCATTTAAGATTCTAAAATGGCTATTCAGTCCACTTAGGGAATGACTCAGAAGAAATGCTTTCAGTACTCAAATAAAAATGTCATACTTCCTTTTACCTCAAGTATACAAGATAGTATCATTTACTGATGTTAGTAATCATAATACATAACAAAAATGTAAAGAGCCACGTTTAATGTTTATTTTGCAGAGAAATTCTCTGCAAAAACCAAATTCTAGTACTTTTAGAAACAGAATGACATATATATATATATATATAAAATAAAATTTTTAAATGTTTGAGACCACACAAATAAGGTAAACACCCCATGCTTTTAATAATAATTATTTTTTAAAAGTCAAAATAAATCAAATAAGTCAACTAATGAAGCATCCCTAATGGACCAAGCAAACTGCTCGGCAGAATATGCTAGTATACTGCATAGTTCACCAGATACCTCTCTGCCCTCTTACAGCTAAAAACAGAGTAAATCATGTTGTAAAATTTTCTCTCCAGTTTAACTAAAGACATGGTACTAATTATTACCAGGACCCAATCTTTCAAAACCAATGACTTGCCAGGAGTCTAATTTTTAAGAAGCCACTTGTGATCAGGAACACAGCAAACTCTGAAACACTAACAATGATGGTGATGATGACATTATTAACAGCAAATACATAGACAGAGCTCATGATATGCCAGACACTATTTTAAGCACTTCTCGTATATTAACTCATTTAATCTTTAAAGCAACTCTAAGAAGTAAGTAATATGATCATGCCTATTTCACAGATCCTCGAGGAAGCAGACAGGGTCAACAACTTGCCCAAAGTCACAGAGTCCATTAGTAGTGGAACTGGGATTCAGCCCCAAAGAGACTGGTTCCAGATAATTGTGCTATAACAACTTCATGTCTCTGGCTGTGTCCTCTAATTGGAGGGATGCATGAAAACAACTGAACAGAGCCTACAGTATCCAGAGAAAAAGTCCTGGCTTCACTGGAATGTAAAACGTAGTGACCAGATGGAAAAAACTGGTTTTACTGTTTTCCCAACACTTGGGGATCTGGGTAAAGTGTCTGATGCTGCAAAAGTTTCATTGTTCTGTGCCATTAAGACATTAAGCACATTTTCTACTATCAGGAGAAAAGGGGAACTGATCTAATGGATAATGGCACATATGATACAGCTTTAAAAGAAGACATCTATATTATTAATATACATGTGATACACAAACACTGAGTGAAAAATATAAATCTTTATAAAAGCATACACAGTATGATCTTGTTTCCGTTTAGTTGTGTTTCAAAAATAAAAACCACACAAACACACAATTACATGTACGGGAAAAGAAAAAGACTAGAATAAACAAAGTAACGGAAGGATAATAAAAAACAAATCAACAGAATGAACTGAAATTTTTTTAAATCTATAAATTTCTGGAACAGTGAATTTTAAGCCATATTTAAAACGCATACAGTAAAAAGACAAATAAAACATAAGTACCAGCACTCCTAAAGGTTTTGTTAGTATAACCTTCTTGTTTTATTTTCCCTTTATGTCTTAGATATGCTTTAATTTCCAAGTATTTATCTCTGTTTCATTTAACGAGAAGATGTATAACAACGGATATTCTGCTTCAACAATTTAATTTATGTATGAAACTACGTGCAAAGTTTTAGGTCTAGGAAAGTCTACAACTGTATTGCCAAGAGTTAGGTCATAAGTTAATGATTAAAGGGAAAGCTTTTTATGGAGTAACTGTCAGTCTGTTTTCTCATCATTTGGATTGCCTATTTAAACCATTTTAATTAAAATGTATATCTATCAACTCCTTTAATGAAAATTGTTGCAATAACTTGAAAAAAAGCTGAGGAAGCTTTTTGACTTGCAAACTTACTAAAACATACTAAGTTCATAATCAGATTTTAAGCATCATGTTTCAAATCCAGGGATTTCTTTAGCTTTGCCAAGAGTCATTCCCTCGACAAGCTCTGCTAAACCACATTTTCATGCTTTGCTGAGAAATTATTCCAAGTTCTAATTTCCACGTGAGAATCACTAATATTGTTAACGAGGGCTTTCATGGATAAGCTCTCTTAAAGAGGATCATCCTTGGGTATCAAAAGTATCATCTGAACACATTTGGATAAAACTACATACAGCCAGCCTTTGGAGGCATTAAAATTCACAGGATACATTTCACATATATACCAATGGCAACATTCCTAGCAGTTTGTTTTATATTTTAGAAGCTATACACTTTCAATGTTGACTACTTTTCCCACCTTATATTTACTGGATGTACACTCAGCAAATGCTTTATATATGTGATATTGTTTAATCCTCATAATTATTCTGTAAGCTCAGTGGTCTTTCCTCATTTTCCATATGTGGATGCAGTTTAGCACTGAAAAGTTACTGGTCTAAAGGTCATGCCTTCATCATTGTAATACTAATAAATTAATCAATGAATTAATGAATTCCATTTCCAGTTAGCCATCTAAGTGCTTACATTTAATAACTTGTTTAAGCCTCAAAAGTTAACTTGCCTTGGGGCTGGCCCCGTGGCCGAGTGGTTAAGTTCGCGCACTCTGTAGCAGGCGGCCCAGTGTTTCGTTGGTTCGAATCCTGGGCGCGGACATGGCACTGCTCATCAGATCACGCTGAGGCAGCGTCCCACATGTCACAACTAGAAGAACCCACAACGAAGAATACACAACTATGTACCCGGGGGCTTTGGGGAGAAAAAGGAAAAAGTAAAATCTTTAAAAAAAAAAAAAAGTTAACTTGCCTTAAGTTACCCAACTGGCTGCAGAAAAGCAAGAATCCACCACCTTGTTGATTAGCTCCACAGCCTAAACTCCTAACCACTGGGGTGCTCTCTTGTGCTTTCCTGTTCCTTTCGGGGGCAGAGCTGTGATGCAACAGCATGTCTGACTTGGGAGCCCTGGCTCTTTCGTGTAAGCCTACGGAGGTGATCTGCATAAACCAACACTATTAATGGAAAAAAAATCAACACAGCGACAAAAGTCTACCAGCACTTGCCCATGGTGTGAGGAATGACATGACTTAAAATATAAACCCAAGTAAACATGGCCGCAACAAATCCCTATGCAAAGCTCAAGAATCCCGTGTGACTAAGTTTAGCATTAAAAGAGGAAAAAGATATGAAAAAGAACTCCACACTGTTCTATAGTTGGGAAATTAGTATAGTTCTGCTATCATCTTGTTCTGTAAAAACACAGAAGAAATTGATATTAAATGAAACATAACAGGTATAAGGCAATACTACCATTGTCAGAATATAATTGAGTTATGAATACAGCTATTGTTATTAAACTTAAAATACTACATGGTGGGAGGTAATCCAGAGTTTTAAATCTTAAACCAGTTGTAAAAGTTTTGTGCTAGGGGCTGGCCCTGTGGCCGAGTGGTTAAGTTCACGCTCTCTGCTTCGGCGGCCCAGGGTTTCACCTGTTGGGATCCTGGGCGTGGACATGGCACCACTCATCAGGCCATGCTGAGGTGGCGTCCCACATGCCACAATCAGAAGGACCCACAACTAGAATATACAACTATGTCCTGGGGGAATTTGGGGAGAAAAAGCAGAAAAAAAAAAAAAAGATTGGCAACAGTTGTTAGCTCAGGTGCCAATCTTTAAAAAAAAAAAGTTTTGTGCCAAATAAAAACTTATGTCTTAAGGAACACCCTTCTTTGGAAAAGAAATCTGGGTGACTTTTTATTCTAGTCCCCAGTACTCAAATAACAGGTTTTTAAAAACTGTGCCCTATAATATCCTGTTCATTAAAAAGGATTTAAGGGGCCAGCCCTGTGGCATAGTGGTTAAGTTTGCATGTTCTACTTCAGCAGCCGGGAGTTCAGAGGTTCGGATCTCAGGCGCAGAACTACACACTGTTCATCAAGCCATGCTGTGGCAGGCATCCCACATATAAAGTAGAGGGAGATGGGCACAGATGTTAGCTCATAGCCAATCTTCCTCAGCAAAAAGAGGAGGATTGGTGGTGGATGTTAGCTCAGGGCTAATCTTCCTCAAGAAAAAAAAAAGGATTTAATATTGTTTATAGGGGTCTGGATCTTAATAGAAACTAATCTAGAACCTGGCATTATTGATTGTTACATTCTTTAATTCATTCAACAAACACATGGTTCCAACTATTTGCCAGGCATGGTATACCTGAGGTGCTAAAGAAACCCAAAGGAGTAAATGGGGTCTTATGGGAAAGAGAGTTAAATGAGAGTAACTTATTCTCTGGAGCAGCAGGGAGGGAAGGGAAAGAAAGCACACTTGTTGAGAAAATACAACAAAATAATTTAACAACTAGTTACTTTAATAAATTCTTTTTTGAGGAAGATTAGCCCTGAGCTAACATCTACTGCCAATCCTCCCCTTTTTGCTGAGGAAGACTGGCCCTGAGCTAACATCCATGCCCATCTTCCTCTGCTTTATATGTGGGATGCCTACCACAGCATGGCTTGCCATGCGGTGCCATGTCCGTACCCGGGATCCGAACCAGTGAACCCCAGACCACCGGAAGTGGAATGCGTGCACTTAACCGCTGCACCACGAGGCTGGCCCCTACTTTAATAATTATTTTCCACTGATTTTATAAATACCTCTTACAGAAAGATCAAATACATCCTTTCTCTGGTTATGAGTCTCTATCTGAATTTTATGATGCAACATGTAATTATATGATTTTTTTTTTTTTGAGGAAGATTAGCCCTGAGCTGACTGCTGCCAATCCTCCTCTTTCTGCTGAGGAAGACTGGCCCTGAGCTAACATCCGTGCCCATCTTCCTCTACTTTATTCATGGGACACCTACCACAACATGGCTTGCCAAGCAGTGCCATGTCTGCACCCGGGATCCGAACTGGCGAACCCTGGGCCGCGGAAGCGGAATGTGCGCCCTTAAGGGCTGTGCCACTGGGCCAGCCCTAATCACATGATTATTAAAAATAACTTATAACATTCCATTTTGTGAGAAAAGATAGACGGCAGATGTATATATATACTAAATACGGTAAGTTATAGGGATGAGCAAATTTTTTCCTTTTTGTGTTCATATTTTCTAATTTTTCCACAAGAAATACATATGTTACCCAAAAATATTTTTTAAACCCATATCTTTAAAGAATTAAGCCAAAGTGTATCAACAGAACATAAGAAGTTTCAGAAATGGAAAGCAACCTTTAAAAGTTAAGAGTGACTTACAGGTTTCCATAAGCTGAGTGACAAGTGCCTGAGACATCTGTACTGCAAAGTACGTTCTAGCAGGAAGACAAGGCACTATTCAATGATGAAAATGTCAGTTGAAATGCCTCATGCCAAACTCCTTAGCACTCCCTTGCTAAAGAAGGAATGGAATGAGATTCCTGTGCCACAGTCAAGTATTACACTGGCCACTGTATAAACACAGCTCTTTCCAAAAGAGACAGTTGTCTCCAGAGTCCTAGAATGCACAGGCTGGGAGAAGAGCTCGTTTTCCTTTTTCTAAGTTTTATTTAGGCTTCTATAAAACAGATTCTAAATACAGAAAACTGCAACTCTTCGTTTTTCTTAAAATAAAACCTAACCCCACACGCAATTCAGCTATGCCAAAAGGAAGGCGTGCTCGACATGAACTGAATACCAGCAGAACCAACTAGAAATCTGGCTTACTTTTTGGTGCATGTGGTAATGAACCTGTAGGAATGTTCCCCCTTCCTACTCACTCCCAAGTGGCATTTTTCTTTACTTTGGATCTAATGAAAACACAAACCTGTTTCTCTATTAAATTCTATTTTAACCACAAAGCAGTTTTTAAATTTTAAAGATTCAAATAATTTTACAAATCGAAAAGGTATCATTTAGAGGCAAT
Source organism: Equus przewalskii (assembly GCF_037783145.1). NCBI lineage: Eukaryota > Metazoa > Chordata > Mammalia > Perissodactyla > Equidae > Equus > Equus przewalskii. The sequence goes on along the minus strand of NC_091858.1, from coordinate 22,596,089 downwards.
ATTCAGCTTTTTAATATCCAATTTGCTGCCAAACCCAATAGCTATAAGAACTCAAAACTTAAGTGAAGTGAAGGTAAGCTGGTTACGAAATGATTCCCTGACACTGACGACTCAGGAGAAACTTCGTGTATACTATATTTTACGCTAACAAACACATCAAATCAAATCAAACACCTGTAAATAATAATCTAAATGCACTGTAAGACTTGACTATTTAAACCTTACTAAGAACCTCTGTTAAGGCAAAACATCCATTTGTAAACACATATAATCCCCTAAATTAACCTGTTTTCTAAATTCAGATTCTTTTTTAATGAAGAAAGGTGTGAGTGACAGACTTGAACTGATAAGATTTCTAACATGATATATTTTTTAAAAATCACTGAAGACAGAGCACACCTCTATTTACCAGTGGATTCTATAATTCAAGGGAAACCATCAAGACTCAGGAAATCTAGACTATCTGGTTTACATTCACAAACAGAACATTCACAACCAAGACTGCCCAGTGGTATCTGTGAAGAAGACACATGAATTATATAATCTGCACTATTTTAAGCCAAGAGGAAATAAATTTCACGAAGTATTTAAAACACTGAGTGAAGGTAGGTGGAGAAGATTCTGGCTAATTCATCTGAGAGACAATAGAGATGTAATTCTTACTTGAGACTGGAAGAGGCTAAAATAAGAATAGATTGGTGGGTCTCAAATAACTGTCACGTGTCTACATTAAAAAGCTAAAGAAAAGAACCGAATTTGGGAAAAAAATATACAGAATAAAAAATTGGAGCAGTTCTTACATTATCCTTGTTCTTAATTCCCTCAATTGAGGCCAAAGTTACTCTTTAATAAAGTAATAATCCACACTTCATTAAAAATTGAAATATTTTCTTCTCTAATATTCCTAACCATCAATAAAATGTACTGATAACAGAAGACCTGGAATATGAAAATAAACACAGGGACATTATCTAACTGTACATTTAGTAAAGTGCAGACAGTCAAATTAGCCATTAGAATATATTCAAAACAGCACCACAGTTAATTACAACATAGTAGTTGTAGTTAACTAGTAAAAGTTACTGAAATGTATCAGAGATACTACAAAAATAAAAATAACCTTTTTGATGAAAGGAATAAAATTAGCTGAAAGTATCTTTCTTAATAGTTAAGTAAATGGCAATTCAATGAAATGAAAGTACCCCAGATTTTGTTTTGAAAATTATCTGCACTTTGCAAAATACTTTTTCCAAAAACCAAGTAAAAACTCAAAATGCAAAAGCAAAAACGTTAATAAATTTTTTAAAATGGTACTTAAATATTACCGGCATTTCTAAAGAAGCTCAAATATTCCTGGCTCATGAAACGATATCAGACTCATAGGTTCAAAATTAAGAGGCCAGATGTTCTAAGTCTGACTGTCATTTTTTAAATGATTTTTTTTTTTTGAGGAAGATTAGCCCTGAGCTAAAACTACTGTCAATCCTCCTCTTTTTGCTGAGGAAGACTGGCCCTGAGCTAACATCCACGCCCATCTTCCTCTACTTTAAATGTGGGACGCCTACCACAGCATGGCTTGCCAAGCAGTGCCATGTCCGCACCCGGGATCCGAACCGGTGAACCCCAGGCTGCCAAAGTGGAACATGAGCACTTAACCGCTGCACCACTGGGCAGGCCCTAAAATGATTTTTGTTAAAAAAATGATTCAATCCTAAACTCCTGGATGGATCCACCTCTTCATTCAAACAAAAAGGTGGTAGAGCCAAGGTCTAGACGGTAAATGACTTGTCCTTAGGTGGCAGAGCTTCAATCAAAGCCATAACTGGAACCCCAGTCTCCTGAAACCCCAACCCAACCTTCAAGAGTGGCACCTGGCAGAGAAATGAGATGGTACCTTAACCTAAACTCCAGCAGGAGTGAAATACGGTTTCCGGTTTGTGAGAGAAATGACTAAGATCATGAAAAGCAAGCGTCTGTGATTCAATCTCAGAGTGAATGATTTCCCACAAAATTCTAAGAAAGCTGAAGAAGTACTCCTGGCTCTGCCTTCCCATGGCATCAATGACTGACTCGATCACACCCGCCAACCACCACCTGAGACTATCGCTTATTTCAGAAATGGAGGGTGAAACAGGATTTCATGAGAGTGTAGGCTTTGTTCTCCAAGTTATGTTACTTCATAGTACTAGTCCTCCAGCAAGATAATCAATCGCTCACACAGCGTTCTTGTTAACTGTCCCAATTCTGCATTTTAATAAATGTGAAAACTTTTGGCAATTTACAAGTGTCTATGTGTCAGTTTCCTCATGTATAAAATGGGGAGGACAGATGTATTATAAGATTAAGTGATTAGAATAAAAATAAAGGTAATTACTACCACTAGGTCTATTTTGATGCTTGAGAGGCTAAAGCAGAGTGAAGACTTAGAAAGACTCTTACAGAGGTAGACACCTTAATCCCCAACCTCTGTTCTTACAAGGATGCTACCACCATGCCAGAGAGGACACTGGCTAACAGAAACCACAGTATTATGACGTAGTGTTTGAAACAGAACTTAAAGACCAGCCGGCTAACATACTCCTAGTGCTCTGAACTGAATATTGCAGAGTAGAAGAAATTCAGATTCTGTGGCAACATTAATAGAGACACATAAATAAGTTATTTCCAATGACAGTAAAAAACGTTACACGTGCACAGCAGGCACCGATGCTGGTAAAGTGGTCACAGAGGCCTGTCATAAACTGCCCCAAATCTTAATAGAGTACAGAGCTACCATTTTAGGAGGGACTATAAAGGTCTTACTTCAAATATGACATGATAACCAAAACTAGAAGAACCAAATTAGAAATTTCTGGAGCTAAGAAGGAATATTATGTCCATCTTTGCCCCAGATACCATCTCCCTGCTCATTTACTTTCATCAAGTTTTGATCAAGTTTCATCAAATTTTCAGAAGTCATTACAGATTTATAAGTTAAAACTAAACAAGTTCAATAGAAGTTATTCCTAGAATATACCAGGATTACTAAAAAAAAAAATGTAAAGCATAAACTTTGTACCTATATAAAGTTAATCCTTAATCACCAAATGTATAAAATTATTACTATCATATGGAGACCTTAGAGGACCCCCTGATCTAAGACCGGGGAAGAAAACCTACGTCCCCACGCAGGTGCAGGAAGATGAATCATCCACCCCTCAGGATTCCTTTTAAAGTATTATTATCTTCTGAACTGCTGAAAGCTTTAAATGTCTCAAACTCAAGATTTTTCATGACGTATATGCATAAAGACTTTTTTGAAATAAATAACATGCTTCTGAGAGAAAACAACTTGCTTTTAATGATTTTTGTTTTAAGTAGTGAAAACACCAATCTTATTTCAAGGGTTTATATCCAAAAGAAGGTCTATTGCCAAAGAGGAAAATTGGTTTGGCAAACCACGGAAACTGAAAGGAGCGGTAAGACAAATAGAGGAGCGTTTTCCTTTTTTTCCTCTTTGTCATCAGTGATTGCCAGCTATCACAGAGGTCCCCAAGGAGCCAGGCATGAAGCCTGGACTGGGATAAAAATTCACAATAGGACTGCCAGGACAGTACGACAGTCAGCAGGGGGGAAAACGAAGGATCATCGGTCACAAAACTGGAGGGCAGGGAAGCTGGTGGTCCTCTCCTCTGGGATGGGCAGGGCTAGTCCCCTCCCTGGGATTGCCTGCCCTGGTCTCCTACCATTGACCACACGCCTCCTCCACAGGCCCTGGCCTCTGCCTTTCTCATCTACCTCATCTCAAACTTCCAGCCATACAAGCTTGTTTGTGTTGCGGGGCTGGTAAGCCCTCTGATCGAGAACTGTCTTCCAATGGCTGGCTCTCCATTCTTACCATTCAAGTCCCAGCTCACATTTTCTCCTTAGAAGTCCTTCCCTGGTCACTCAATTTGAAGAAGGCCACGTGCACCCTGCACGAGACCACTCTCACATTGCCTGTTTATTTTCCCCACAGCACTTCCAACCCTCAAGTGCGTGCTGATCTTCTGATGTACTTTTTTTTTTTTTCTGCTTTATCGCTCCAAAGCCCCTTTACATAGTTGTATATCTTAGTTGCGGGTCCTTCTAGTTGTGGCATGTGGGACGCCGCCTCAATGTGGCCTGATGAGCGGTGCCACGTCCGCGCCCAGGATCCAAACCCTGGGCTGCTGCTGCTGCAGCAGAGCATGCAAACTTAACCACTCGGCCATGGAGCCGGCCCCTGATGTACTTTATACTAGCTGACTCCTCTCTCCAGAAAGAAAGCTCCATGAAGGTCACGGCATCGTGTGTCTCATACAATGCAGAATCTTGAGCTCTAGAACGGGTTCCAGCATGTAGGAGGCAGTCATAAACGGTAATTAGTGAATGAACGCACTCTTCATTGAGGCCTTTTTTCCTCCTCTGAAATCTTGCCTCTATGAAATTCTCCCAAACCTTCACTTTCAAAAGCCACTGGTGATTTCTCCAACGTTCTCAGGCACCAGGGACCCAACCAGGATCTGAAATGGCTGATGGGCAGACGCTACAGACACACAGACTTCCACCCCCTTCTCCCTCCCTGTGTTCTCATCTCCCCCTCACCTCCTCCCAGGGTTCTAGGATAGTCCCACAAACAGGTTCTTCCTCCCAAGGTCACAGACCCACCAAGGATCATGAGGGCTTACTGTTTGGCTCTTCACTGTCTTTACTCATCTTCTGGAGTTATTAACCTTTTTTTAGGGATCAGAGGTCCCTCTGAAAATCTGAAAATGGTTAAATTCCTGCAGTGACCCCCAAAATCTCCACAGAAAATTAAAAAAAAAAAAAATCACAAGTTATTGCATACAAAATGCACAAAACTGACTTTTCCAGTTATTTTCAAGAGTTATGGCACAGTAAGATTACTACTTCATTAATTCCATTGAGCCAACACATGTAGGCATTATGTAATTCACTTAAGCAAATAATTGAATAAACAAATTAATAGTTTAGATAGAACTATAAATATATGCTTACCTCCTCAAGAAAATAACCTAAAATTTATCATGTTTGTTGTATTTAAGAATGTATTAAATCTATAAGAAATTCTTCATGCCATAGGAGCCTTACCAACCCACTCAACTAGGTCACTATGAACTATGCGTACTTGCCAATAAGAAACTACGTTATCTTCTTTTTAAAAAAGTAAATTTTTTTAAGTGTATGATCCAGACTGAACCTACCCTCCTATTACACTACATCCAATACCAGACTGAGGTTCCACTCCAGTACCCTTTAGCACTTGTGTGCGGGACACTAGGAAGCAAGTGCTTTAGAAAGGCCAGGACTGCCGCTGTGAGAGGGAGAACGAGCTTTGCTAAATGTCCTGCTGGCTCTCATCCTGGACTCTCTAGTACTGTCAACTGTGCTTCCTCCCCAGAAGAATGCGCCTGCCTTGCACACCTGAACATTCCAACGCACAGAAAGTAGAACTGACACTTGGCCCGTTTTCAACAGAATGAAAGAACTACCAAGTTTTTTTTGGGAAACTAAATAATTACCATTTCTTTTCCAATGCAGTCAACATTCCTTTCACAAGTGAATGACCCTACGTTAATCGTTAACTTTGGGGGTCATAGGAAAAAAAAAA